>NW_006776226.1:879291-896115 GCF_000442215.2 Lipotes vexillifer | reverse complement strand
CCCGCGTCTCCTGCATCGGCAGGCGGACTCTCAAGCACTGCGCCACCAGGGAAGCCCAGTGCTGCCTATTCTTAATAGAGTTCCTACCAAGTATCTGTGACTATCTTGTAATAAATTGTTCATATTCTTTCCAACTCCAGTTTATCACCCTGCAATTGCCCCCCATCTCAGTAAAAACAGTTCAGTTGTTCTATTTGCTCAGTCTGCTGTCATCCTCTTTTCTAAACCTAATGCCCTAATCTATCAGCACATCTTTCCTTCTCTCCTTTGAAATATATCGAGGCCCACCCTACTTTCCACCACCTTTACATTATTGCAACCACCTAGCCCCATAACTTGTCACCTAGACCTTTATAATAGAAAAAAAATTGGTCTCCCTGCTTTCATAATCTATTCCACACGTGGCTATGAGCAGGATCCTTTGAATTTATGGCTTGATGGTTGTAATTAGTTTGGAAAAAAAATTCTCCCAGAACTATTATTTTTCAAATTCTACTTCTGACCTATAATTTTTTGACTCCAAAATACACGTTAGAAGTTGTCACCATGTCTGAAAGTTCTCGTTACTCTTTTCAGTATTTTCTGTCCTCTTAGTTACTCAAACTTCCACCTGGGCATTTTACTTTGTCCTATAATCCTGCTTATTAAACCCCTCTTACTGTGCTCAACTTTCTGCTGAATTCTTCACTGGAGTCTTAATTTTTAAGTATGGTATTGTTTCCTGTTGCAGAATTTCCATTTGATTTTTTTTTTTATAGATAATAGGCTTTTCTTAACTGTGAAATGCTCTCTCTTATAATATATTTTCTTGAATAATAGTCACAATTATTTTTAAATCTATGTTATAGCTCCAGTAACTGGGTCATCTGTGAATCTGTTTCTACCATCTGCTTTTTTCTTAGTTTTTGTTCTTAGTTTTGATAAGGCTCATAATTCTTGATTGAACATTGAACCTTGTGTATAAAATTTTCTAAGATTCTGAATAATGTGATTTTCCTCCACGGATAGTTTACCTTATCTTCTAGTGGGCACTTAGAGTTGGGTAACATCATGGTAATTCAGTTAGGAGCTGGGCTGACTTAAGTCTAGGCTTCAGTTTTGTAAGATTTGTCTACCTCTGGTTCATTCAGCTCCAGAAGTTTCAACAGAGAGCCTGTGGTGCTTAATAGAACTCTTCTTCCTATGATGGACCCCCTGGGGGGGGTCCCAAATTCTAAATTTTGTCACTTCAGTCCCATAAGACATTCAAAAACTCTGTTACATTTTTAAATGGGTTTCTGCTTTACTTCTTGGACAGCTGTGAAATGTAGGAAAAAAGAACAAATTGGAACCTGTGAGGACAGGCTGGAAACCATCTCTGAACTAGAACCCATGAAGATAAGTTACAACTTGTTTCACTACTCCAAGTCTCCAAACTCAAAGATGGCAGTCTTAACAGAACATGCTAGCACTTCTCCTCACCTAACTAAACTCATACCCGGGCCAGGAGTTGGAGAAGCTAGAGAAGAAAATGTGCCATGATTTGAAGTCACTGCAAGCCCAGCTACTATCCAATACCAACAAGGGGAACCAACAGACGATGAGCACATTGCATGAGCTTCAACATCTCCTTGCACCTTCACTGACCTCTTGCAGGTTACACAAAGACTGCTGCCCTTCTACCTCCCTAATCTTGTATGAAACATCTCTTTTTGTGGCCCACACTAAAAGTGAACAAGGCAGGAAAAGGAATTCTGGAAAATGGAATCTCAGCTTAGCTAAGTTGGTGTAATAAAAATCCACCTTTTGTCAACTTATATCCATATATATATCTCCTTTATCAATACTTAACATTCAAATAAAGACAATGGCAAAAGCACACTTCTGCTAATTTTTACAACTCTCCTTTGTATAATTGAAGATATGCCAACTATCTCTACCCAAAAGGACACAAAGTCTCTTTATTTGTGGGTGACATTCATTTTTTATCTAGCTGAGAAATACTCCCCTTTTGATATTTTGTAATTTTAATTGTGAGACCTAAGAGTAATTATTATTAACACATCTAATGATAGATGGCAGGGAAATGAAGAAGAGGAAAAAATTGCTTAATATATGCATAAGTTTATCTAGGTTAGAATAAGTGAGAAACATTCACAGATATTTTAGTCCTTTTTTGTACAACTGATTCCACAGTCCTAGCTGATATTCATAACTGCCTCTTTTCCATATTTTTGCCTTACTCAGGCAAAAAAACCTTGGCTTATCATTGTTCCTTGCCTGATGGAGAGTGATCCAAACCTTCCTTCTTGAAGTATATGGACCATCATTAGATCTGCTTGAATTGTGTTATATAGTTTTTCTTTAATCATGGACATGAGAGTACTAAGAAACGCCCCAGGGGATTTTTGCACTACACACATATTCCTTCTTATATTATTGTGTAGGAGAAACAAATTATCCATAAGGTAATAAAAATCAGTGGTCACCACTAGTACAGTAACCCCATTTATTGCTTCTTTCTTCCCTGGCATGAAAAGTCCTAGGTAGCCTGTGGCAGTCTTAAATCTAATTTTAAAAAGCCACTGATATTTTCTCTACTGGAAGCTATCTTCCCTTAGACATGCAGATCCTAAAGTTTCAGGGAGAGAAAGTAAACCTTTTACTAGAGCCTCAATATAGATAATAGTGAGAAGAGCCACTCCTCTTCTAATTCTTAGATTTTCTGACTTGTGAATCCTGGCTATAGGAGAAAGAGCACTGTATTGGTTGCTGATGTTACTCAAAAGTTTCAATGTGTTGATATCACCTAGTGCATAACTGAGTCTTCAGAAATAGTTCCAACTTCTGCTTCTAGCCAACAGGAAGTAATAGGAGCCAGAAAAACCCTTCCTTCTGAAAATATATATTTTTTTAAAAAAGAGGAAAAGTGATTTTCAAGATATTGTACATCAGGCAATGAAGGATAGTAATGGTTGATCTCTTTCTATTATGTCCAACTGCCTCAAAATTTAGGTTTATTTATATTTAAATGATGGTTAAAAATTGATAACCACAAGCCAAATAGAAGTGACACTTGAATTATCTATGATAGTGAAGTATGTATCTCTCTACCCTCTCCCCCTAGTCTATTATGGTGAGGTTTACTGTACAATTACTATTAGCATTCATTCAGTCAATAAGTAATTTTTAAACATTTTATTTTTGTAAAAACTGTGCTGACAGTCATGCAAAAGAAAATATAAGCCTTATTTCCTCATAGGGAATACTCAAAGTAATCTTTATTCCTGTAAAAGCTGTGAAATTCCATACCAATCAGCTTCAAAACGCAGTGTGAAACTCCTAGTCCCTGGATTGTTTTGTTCTCTTCAGAAACCTATGAAGAAGAAAGGGTATGATGGATTTAGCTCTTGAATTGGTCTTTTGGAGCTTATATTGTAAAAAAGGAAAGCATTCAAAATACTCTGTATGTTTCATCTTGGACATGACTTATTAGAGGAAAATCCATCAATAATAGTTATTGATTATCTTCTACGTTCAAAACTACATGCTTTTTTCCTGGAGGTTTTTATGTCATGGATATACAAATGCACATCACATAGATTTCTCTATACTCAATACATTTATGAGCTTGCTAGTAATTCTCTTTCCTCCTTTCCCTGCTTTTTCTGGGAACTGTAGTAGGGAGTCTGTTTCTTTGATTTTCCAAGAAGTATAAAGTCATTCTGTTACCAAGTCCTAGCTCACTCTGCTTGCCACACGACAGGCCAATGAATCGGAAATGAGGTGTTGAGGCAAGGAATACGACTTTATTCGGAAAGCTGGCAGACAGAGAAGATGGCAGACTCGTGTCTCTGAAAAACCATCTTATCACGGACTGGATGCCAGTTTCTTTTATAGAATCAGGAAGGGAGAGGCAGTGAGGATGTAAAGGGGCCATCAGTCTTGCAAACCATCTCCTGGAATGATTGGCCTCTGGTGAGGGGATGTGTTAATTTCTTCCTTCTTGCAGCCATTCAAAGGAGGGCAGGGTCAGATTGTCTCTCTGTGAGCTGAACAGAAGCACTTTAGTTTAACATTCAGGCAGAGGGGCAGGGTTCCCTGAGGCAGGCCATTATGTATGATTATAGTAACAAAAGCAACGAAAAGCAAAAGCTAAAGTAAAAGAAACAGATTGAACATGGAGTCCAATTTAGCTCTTCCCTGTTACAATTCAACCCAGTAAAAAATATTTTATTGAAAATTTACTATAAGTCAGATATTGTTCTTGACCGAAGAGATACAACAGTGACCAAAACATCTTTGCCTTCAGGGAACTTACATTGTCATGAGAAGAAACAGTTATTTGCTTAAAAATAACAAAAACAACAACAACAACAACAACAACAAACCCCTAGAAACACAAATTTACCGAACAGATGATTAAAAGAGTGATTATTGATATCCAATCAGAAAAGAAATATTAGCAAACAATTAGACTTGAAATTAGATGAGCCAAAACTTTTTGGGTCTGCCCCTTTCTTCTATATTGCATATTTTCTTCTCTACATGGCATAACTCTGAAAACCTTTATGTAAGGTCATTTGCATAACAGTTTTCATGCTTTCCTTTCTTACCTTGTAAGTTGATTTAGGATATCATTTTCAGTATTGCTTGGTTAGAAATCAGTCTCTCTGATTTGGAAAATATAGAAGCGCAGTATTTGAATACTTTAATATGTAATTTTATAAAACCCTTGTGAACACAGGTTTATGTGAGTCAAGCTTAGACCATGGCTTTGACTGTGGTTCCTATGATGTGGTAGATTTAAAAATTAATAATTAAAATATAAAAATGGAAACAAAAAGAGCAACAAAATAAATAAACAATGACAACAAAAACCTTCAGATTCTTCAAATACTTTATGTCTTTTCCTATAAGCCATCCTAGTATGCTACCCAGTCTGGCCTATCAAAAAGTTTGTTTGAATGACCTAAGAATTTGTTGCCTTTACAAAAGGATTCACCCATAGATTGCTTAATAAGTTTCTCTTGCATTTGAAACTGAACTTAATTTCAGTGTTACATAATACATTATATTTTTCATCAACATGTGATAAAGAAAATTTATCAGAGCTTTTACTAGACAAGAAGTTAGATTTCTGGGAACTCTTTTCTCTACAACCTGTAGAAAAAAAAAACATTCAAATGAACTACTTGGGTGAAAAAACTCACATATTACTTATGGGAAGAAAAGATTATTTCTGGTAGAATGAGTAATTTATTATGAACAACAATTAGCCTAAAACTTCTGAGGAAGCAGTAACCCATCCACCAAGAGAGCTGTCAGTCAAGAGCCTACTAACTTTAATCAGCCATTTTTTTCTTTGTCATTTATTTCTAACAGTCATATTTCTGAACTCCCTTTCCCATAACTAAATCTACTAAAAGAGAAATATTTGAATTGATCTGTTATAGGCTTTTTGTCTTGCAGAAAGGTTATAATAATACTTCAGTATGTATTTATAATAAATTGTCCAAAAAGACTTAAAAAAAAAAAAAAGACCTAATACAAACAACACTGAGAAGACCAATATTAATGTCTTTAGGACATCAATGAAATTGCTTTTCTAAATGTTAACTGAAGACAGCTCATTTCTCTTTGAAAAGGGCAATCAACAGGATTTTTAAATCAAATAATGGAAGACAATTTTATCTCTTTCCATAAAAATGATTCCAAAAAAATCATAGCTAACTTTTGCCACTTATTAATTATTACTCATGAAATTCACTCATCTCTCTGAAAAATTACATAGCTAGTTAGAAATAGAGCTTTACTGCAATGACACCTATTCATTTGCAGTGAGATTTACTGAATAACAAAAAGGAAGGAGGTATTTGTTAAGTAGACAGAAAGCACAGGTTCCCACCTCTGGGGTCTTTGCTTCCAGATTATTCCCAATTCACCTGTTAAGCCTTGTTCTTTTACCACTTTCAAATCATATACCTCTGAGTTCTCATATCTTAAGGAAACCAAAATCTCTGAAGGTGAGTACTCTAACCCCTTACACACAGACTCAGATGAATGACCCTAGTGTGTTCTTCAATCGTTAGTAGAACTTTGTCTTTATAGGAGACAATAGCTCCCATAAAGCTAGGAGACCCTCTAGCTCACAATATTCCTTTTCTGAGAATTCTTCTCCCATTACATCATCCCTGTGTAGTTTTCCAGCAGCATTTTCAATGATGCTAGTCAATTTTGGGCATTAATACATAGAAACTTAGCAACTCAGGTCAGGAGTGTTCAAACACAATCACTAAAAGGAGCAGAGGAAATTGGCTTATAGAGAGAGAGATGAGAATGAAGAAGACACTGAGAGAAAGATGAGGGACACCCCTTGTTGGAAAGAAAGAGAGTAACCTTGGTTACTGATGCATTTCCATCTTCTCTCTCCAGTTCCTAAAGGGCCTGATCATACACTCTCCCCTTAGTAATAATAATAAAAATAGCTTCCTTACCACTAAAACTAACAATGATAATAACAAGTACTTATTGAACGTTTGCCATGAAACAGGTAGTATTCCAAGCAATTCGTATATACTAACTGTTTTAATCCTCATATCAACTTAGTGAAGTAGTTACTTGTGTAGCCCTTATTTTACACGAGTTAAATGATCATAGACATTCACGAAAACTGCCTAAATGTTATACTGATGGAGCCAAGATTTAAACCCAGGAAGTCTGGTTTCAAGTTCTGTCCTGTGTTCCTATATGAATTCAATTTTTAATTATTTCCTTCTGTGGATTTCTATTACTTAAAACCAAGAAGACTTTTGATTCTAGATAAAATAGAGTTATCATGCAATGATTTTACAAATACACCTGAAAAAAACCCTGAATAACCAGGCAAAATGTATGGAATAACTATATTCAGTACACTGGGCATTAGGCAATAAAGACACCTTTTTCTCATAGATAAGAAGTAAATGAGATAAGCTCAGCAGTTACCAGGGCCTGTGTCTATGAGAAAGTTCCCCAGCTGTGTGGTCCCAGGGAGGAGAAAACCAAAGGGAGACCAGTGGATGCTCTGAGTTGGTGAGACAGAACTGAGAGCTCAGGGAGACAAGGACAGCTATGGTTATCAGGGAAGATTACTTAGAAGTTTAAAGCTGAACAGAGAGAGAACTCTGAAAATCTGCAGTGGATCCTTCTATAATACTAATGAGTGCTGTTCAGCACTTGTGTGAGAAACTACCAGAGGCCATGTAAAGAACCACCCAATGGATCAGAAGAAACAGCACCTAAAGCTGACATGGTATAGAAATAATGCTTGCTATCCAGTCAGACTGGAAAACCTGACAATTCATGCAGAATTGGGCAGTACACCTAAAGGACCTTTTGTCAGTAGTGGGGAGAAACGAGTACTAGACTAATAACTGCTCTTATCCCACCTAAAGAATGTGAACAGCATGCCCCAAAAGGCTTTAACTATTTACAAATAACTTAAACAATTAAAAAAAAAATCTCAAGAAAATTTATATGACTAAAAAAATACCCAGCATTCAAGGCAAAATTGTACTCAACAGGCAAAATTAATAGTTTTGCATCTAATAAAAAATGATCGATCATGGAAAGAAGCAGGAAACTATGACTCATAATGAGGAGAAAAACTGACCAATCAAAACCAGCTCAGAACTGAAACAAAAGCTAGACAAACATCATAACACAGTTATTACAACTGCATTTCACACATTCAGAAAACTATAAGAATGAATAAACATATTAAGTAGGGACAGAGAAGATATATTTTTTAAAAAGGCCAAATCTCATTGCTAGAGATAGAAACTATGATTGAGATTAAATAATCCACTGGATAGTATGAAAGGGAGATCAGATATTGCAAAAATTAAGTTACTTATCATGACAACATAACAATAGAAACTATCAAACAGAAAATACAGAAAGAAGATATAAAATAATGAACAGAGCATCAGTAAGTTGTGGGACAACTTTAAGCAGCCTAATCTACACAAAAATTAAATCCCCAAAGGAGGGGAGAAAAAATTTTAAATATATTTATATTTAATTTATATTTTTAATTTATATTTTATTATTAAAAATAAATTTATATTTATTATTCATATTTAATATATTTGTATTTATTTTTATTTTTTATAAAAAATAAAGTCCCCAAATTTTACAAATTTGATGAAAATTATAAATGGACAGATTCAAGAAAGTCAAGACTCGAAACAAAAGAAACATGAAAAGAAAAACAAAACAAAAATATGCCAAGGTACATTCTAATCAAATTCCTCAAAACCAATGGCAAAGACAAAAAAATCATAAGTACAGCCAGAAAAAAAATGTTATATACAAGGGAACAAAGATAATAATGATGGATTATTTCCCATGACAAACAATCAAGGCCAGAAGATAGAAAAAATCTTTAAATATTCAAACAATAATTCTATACCTAGAGAAAATATCCTTTGAAAATGAAGGTGAAATAAAGACTTTTTTCAGACATATGAAAGAATTCATCTCCAACACATGTGAACCACAGACATCTTAAAAGAATTAGTTAAGACAAAAGAAATATACCAGAAGGAAGCCTAGAACTAAACAAGGTGATGAAGAGCACTTGAAATGGTAGGTATGTGAGTAAACTTATCATTTTTCTCTTTTTTTTAAGGTCTTTAAGCTGGAGAGATCAGGAGAGGCATGTGGGAGGGGCCCGCCAGAATGAGCAGTAGAAGAGCGGAGGGTGTTTGCCCCACCCACTCAGGCACGGGGGACCCTGCTGAGATCCCATGCTGGTCCCCTGCCCTCCAAGTCACCACCATGCCCCCAAGTCACCTTGGTCCTGGGGTCATAGGAGAGTAGAGGAGGGCATTTGCCTCAACCAATGGAGCCCAGGAAGCCTGCTGGGCCCCCAGGTGAGGTACCCCACCCTCTGAGACCAGGGGTGGGGGAATGCCTGGGTCTCTTCTGCTCTGTTGAGCCTAAGGCCCACCCACCACAGCCCCTAGGGCGTTTTCCAGCCCTGTGGGCCCTAAGCATAGGCCCAACCCTCCACAGCCAAGGCCTTCCCTCCCCCCCACACACTTTTTTTTTCTTTTCCCTCCTCTTCTTTTTTACTATTGTGGTACTGTTGTACTTTCCCATTGTTGATTCATCTATATTTTTATTTTATATTCTTTCTAACATGTCTGTTAGTTTCCTAGTTTAATTTTATTTTTTACTTTATTGTTCTCTCATTTTCTTGTTTTTTGCCATCCCACACAACTTGCAGGATCTTGGTTCATGAACCCAGGGTTGGGCCAAAGTTCCTGCAGTGGGAGCTCTGAGTCCGAACTACTGGACTAACAGAGAACCTTAGACCCCAGGGAATATTCATCAGAGTGAGGTCTCACAGAGGTTTACAGAGGTTCTCATCTCAGCATCAGCATGCAGCACTACCCAACAGCCTGCAAACTCCAGTGCTGGAAGCCTCAGGTCAAACAACTAGTAAGACAGGAACACAATTCCTCTCATTAAAAAAAAAAAAAAAATGAGGCAGCATAAAAGTATGTCACAGATGAAGGAGCAAGGTAAAAACCTACAAGACCAAATAAATGAAGAGGAAATAGGCAATCTACCTGAAAAAGAATTCAGAGTAATGATGGTAAAGATGATCCAGAATCTCGGAAATAGAATGGAGGCACAGACTGAGAAAATAAAAGAAATGTTTAACAAACATCTAGAAGAACTAAAGAACAAACAAACAGAGATGAACAACACAATAAGTGAAATGAAAAATACACTAGAGGAATCAATAACAGAATAACTGAGGCAGAAGAACAAATAAGTAAGCTGGAAGACAAAATGGTGGAAATAACTGCAGAGGAGCAGAATAAAGAAAAAAAGAATGAAAAGAATTGAAGACAATTTCAGAGACCTGTTGGACAACACTAAACACACCAACATTCGAATTATAGGGGTCCCAGAAGAAGAAGAGAAAATGAAAAGATCTGAGAAAATATTTGAAGAGATTATAAATGAAAACTTCCCTAACATGGGAAAAGAAATAGTCACCCAAGTCCAGGAAGCACAGAGAGTCCCATACAGGATAAACCCTAGGAAAAAGACACCAAGACACATATTAATCAAACTAACAAAAATTAAATTCAAAGAAAAAATATTAAAAGCAGCAAGGGAAAAACAAAAAATAACATACAAAGGAATCCCCATAAGTTAATCAGCTGACTTTTCAGCAGAAACTCTGCAGGCCAGAACGGAGTGACAGGATATACTTAAAGTGATGAAAGAGAAAAGCCTACAACAAAGGTTACTCTACCCACAAGGATCTCATTCAGATTCAATGGAGAAATCAAAAGCTTTTCAGAGAAAAAGCTAAGAGAATTCAGCATCACCAAACCAGCTTTACAACAAATGCTAAAGAAACTTCTCTAGGCAGGAAACACAAGAAAAAGACCCACAAAAACAAACCCAAAACAATTAAGATATTGGTAATAGGAACATACATATTGATAATAATCTTAAAAGTAAATGGATTAAATGCCCCAACCAAAAGACACAGACTTGCTGAATGGATACAAAAACAAGATCCATAAATATGCTATCTACAAAATACCCACTTCAAACCTAGGGACACATACAGACTGAAAGTGAGGGGATGGAAAAAGATATTCCGTGCAAATGGAAATCAAAAGACAGCTGGAGTAACAATACTCATATCAGATAAAATAGATTTTAAAATAAAGAATGTTACAAGAGACAAGGAAGGACACTACATAATGATCAAGGGATCAATCCAAGAAGACATAAAAATTATAAATATCTATGCACCCAACATAGGAGCATCTCAATACAGAAGGCAACTGCTAACAGCTATAAAAGACGAGATACAGTAACACAATAATAGTGGGGGACTTTAACACCTCACTTACACCAATGGACAGATCATCCAAACAGAAAATTAATAAGGAAACATAAACATAAACCAGATAGATTTAATTGATATTTATAGGACATTCCATCCAAAAACAGCAGATTACACTTTCTTCTCAGGTGCACATGGAAGATTCTTAGGATAGATCACATCTTGGGTCACAAATCAAGCCTCAGGACAGTTAAGAAAATTGAAATCAGGTCAAGCATCTTTTCTGACCACCATGCTATGAGATTCAAAATCAGTTACAGGGAAAAAAATGTAAAAAACACAAACACATGGAGGCTAAACAATATGTTACTAAATAACCAAGAGATCATTGAAGAAATCAAAGAAGAAATTTAAAAAATACACAGAAACAAATCACAATGAAAACAGGATGACCCAAAACCTATGGGATGCAGCAAAGGCAGTTCAAAGAGGGAAGTTGATAGCAATTCAATCTCACCTCAAGAAACAAGAAAAATCTCAAATAAACAATCTAACCCTATGCTTAAAACAACTAGAGAAAGAAGAACAAAGAAAACTCAAAGTCAGTAGAAGGAAAGAAATCACAAAGATCAGAGCAGAAATAAATGAAATAGAGATGAAGAAAACAATAGCAAAGATCAATAAAACTAAAAGCTGGTTCTTTGAGAAGATAAACAAAATTGATAAACCTTTAGCCAGACTCATCAAGAAAAAAAGGGAGAGGACGCAAATCAACAAAATTAGAAATGGAAAAGGAGAAATCACAAGTGACACTGAAGAAATACAAAGGATTATAAGAGACTACTACAAACAACCATGTGCCAATAAAATGGACAACCATGAAGACATGGACAAATTCTTAGAAAAGCACAACCTTCTGAGACTGAACCAGGAAGAAATAGAAAATATAAACAGAGCTAGCACAAGTAATGAAATTGAAACTGTAATTTAAAACCTTCCAACAAACAAAAGTCCAGGACCAGGTGGCTTCACAGGCGAATTCTATCAAATGTTTAGAGAAAAGCTAAATCCTATTCTTCTCAAACTCTTCCAAGAAATTGTAGAGGGAGAAACACTCCCAAATTCATTCTACGAAGCCACCATCACCCTGATACCTAAACCAGAAAAAGATATCAAAAAAAAAGAAAATTATAGACCAATATCACTGATGAACATAGATGCAAAAATCCTCAACAAAATACTAGCAAACAGAATCCAACAACACATTAAAAGGATCATACACCATGATCAAGTGGGATTTTTCCCAGGAATGCAAGGATTCTTTAATATACACAAATCAATCAATGTGATACACAATATTAACAAATTAAGGAATAAAAACCATATTATCATCTCAATAGATGCAGAAAAAGCTTTTGACAAAATTCAACATCTATTTATGATAAAAACTCTCCAGAAAATGGGCATAGGGGGAACCTACCTCAACATAATAAAGGCCATATATGACAAACCCACAGCAAGCATCATACTCAATGGTGAAAAACTGAAGGCATTTCCACTAAGATCAGGAACCAGACAAGGATGTCCACTGTTGCCTCTCTTATTCAATATAGTTTTGGAAGTCTTATTCATGGCAATTAGAGAAGAAAAAGAAATACAAATTTGAAAAGAAGTAAAACTGTCACTATTTGCAGATAACATGATACTATACATAGAGAATCCTAAAGATGCCACCAGAAAACTACTAGAACTAATCAATGAATTTGGTAAGGTTGCAGGATACAAAATTAATGCAAGGAAATCTCTGGCATTCCTACACACCAACACTGAAAAATCAGAAGGAGAAATTAAGGAAACAATCCCATCTACCATTGCAACTAAAAGAATAAAATACCTAGGAATAAACCAATCTGAGGAGGTGAAAGACTTGTACTCAGAAAACTATAAAACACTGATGGAAGAAATCAAAAATGACAAAAACAGGTGGAGAAATATACCATGTTCTTGGATTGGAAGAATCAACATTGTGAAAATGACTATACTACCCAAAGCAATCTACAGATTCAATGCAATCCCTATCAAAATACCAATAGCATTCTTCACAAAATTAGAACAAAAAATTTTACAACTCATATGGAAACACAAAAGACACCAAATGGCCAATGCAATCTTGAGAAAGAAAAACAGAGTTGGAGGAATCAGGCTCCCCAACTTCAAAATACCATAAAGCTACAGTAATCAAGATAGTATGGTACTGGCACAAAAACAGAAATATAGATCAATGGTACAGGATAGAACGTCCAGAGATAAACCCATACACATATGGTCACCTAATTTACAAGGGAGGCATACACATATGGTCACCTATTTTACAAGGGAGACAAGAACATACAATGGAGTAAAGAGGGCCTCTTCAATAAGTGGTGCTGGGAAAACTGGACATACATGTAAAAGAATGAAATTAGAACACTACCTAACACCATACACAAAATTAAACTCCAAATGTTAAAGACCTAAATGTAAGACCAGACACTATAAAACTCTTAGAGGAAAAACACTCTTTGACATAAACCACAGCAAGATCTTTTTTGACCCACCTCCTAGAGTAATGGAAATAAAAAAATAAATAAACAATGGGACTTAATTAAAAGCATTTGCACAACAAAGGAAACCATAAACAAGACAAAAAGACAACCCTCAGAATGGGAGAAAATATGTGCAAATGAAACAACAGACAAAGGATTAATCTCCAAAATATAGAAACAGCTCATGGAGCTCAATATCAAAAAAAAATCTAATTAAAAAATGGGTGGAAGACCTAAATAGACATTTCACCAAGGAAGACACAAAGATGGCCAAGAGGCACATGAAAAGATGCTCAACATCATTAATTATTAGAGAAATGCAAATCAAAACTACAATGAGTTATTACATCACACTGGTCAGAATGGCCCTTATCAGAAAATCTAGAAACAATAAATGCTGGAAAGGGAGTGGTGAAAAGAGAACCCTCTTGCACTGTTGGTGGGGATGTAAATTGATACAACCACTATGGAAAACAGTATGGAGGCTCCTTAAAAAACTAAAAATAGAACTAACATATGACCCAGCAATCCCACTACTGGGCATATACCCTGAGAAAACCATAATTCGAAAAGAGACATAAATCACAATGTCCATTGCAGCACTATTTACAATAGCCAGGAAAGACATGGAACCAACCTAAAGGTCCATCAACAGATAAATGGAAAAAGATGTGGCACGTATATACAATGGAATATTACTCAGCCATAAAAAAAGTGAAAGTGAGTAATTTGTAGAGACGTGGATGGACCTAGAGTCTGTCATACAGAGTGAAGTAAGTCAGAAAGAGAAAAACAAATACTGTATGCTAACGCATATATATGGAATCTAAAAAAAAAAAAAAAATGGTACTGATCAACCTAGCTGCAGGGCAGGAATAAAGATGTAGACATAGAGAATGGACTTGAGGACACAGGGCAGGAGCGGGAAGCTGGAGTGAAATGAGAGTAGCATCTACATATATACACTACCAAATGTAAAATAGTTAGCTAGTGGGAAGCAGCAGAATAGCACTGGGAAATCAGCTCGGTTCTTTGTGATGACCTAGAGAGGTGTGATAGGGAGGGTGGGAGGAAAGCTCAAAAGGGAGGGGATATGGGGATATATGTATGCATATGGCTGATTTACTTTGGTGTACAACAGAAACTAACAGAGTGTTGTGAAGCAATTATGCTCCAATAAAGATCTATTTAAAAAAAACTCTTTCAAAACAGCTAATGACAATAGAATCTGAGGTTTATAACATATACAAAAGTATTATCATAATCCCTGAAAGGAGAAAAATTGACGTATACTATTAGAAATTTTTCAATGCTAATTGAAGTGACATGGTATGTATAGAAGGTACAATACGCTGTTAAAAATGTATACTCTACAACATTAAGCAACCACTAAATTATCAACAACAAAAAGGGTTAAAGCTAATTATAGCTAAGGGTTATAGCTAAGGGTTATAGCTAACAAGCCAACACAAGAGATAAAATGGATTCATAAAATATAATTCAAAGGAAGGATGAAAAAGAGACAAAAAAGCAATAAATAGATGAGAAAATAGAAAAAAATCAAAGTGGTAGACTACAGACTGACAATATAAAATTTCAAGAATTACATTAATAGCAAGTGGACTAAACATGCCAATTAAAAGGCAGAAATTGTCAGACAAAATGCAAAGAAGTAAGACCCAACCACATGCAAACTTAAAAAAGAAACATTAAAAATAAAGGCACAATAAATTAAAAGGAAAGGGATGGAAAAAGATAAATTCTGGTAACACTAATCTTTTAAAAGAAGTAGTTACATTAATATCAGAATTAATTTCAGAGCAAAGAATATTACTGGGCATAAACAAGGTCATTTCATATTAATGGAGCAGGGATTCAAGATGTTACAGTTTTGTACCTAATGTCCTTACAATGATTTTTTCATACACACACACACACACACACACACACACACACACACACACACACACTTCAAGAGAAATAGAAGCCATGAACATCAACGAAGTTGACTTCATTTACATTTACAGGACACTGTACCACACAAGAACAGCACGACATTACTTTCAAGTGCACACAGAACAGCCAGAATGATTAGAGAGAAGAGAGGGGAAGAAAGAAGAGAGAGGGAGGGAAAGAAAGAAAATTAATTTTTCCCTGGCCCTTCTCTGAAAATTGAATTGCACATTTGAAATATCTACTTGATGTTTTAATTTGTATGATCTCATATCTAATTTCAACACTTTTAGTAAAGGCAAATTTTTAAATCTCTCCCTACAAATAAAAATATATATGCACACACCTTTCCCATTCTAACCTCCAAACCTGATCTTCAATCTTCTTTCTCCCGTGGATCTGTTTCTCCCAGTCACCTACTGTCTTATTTTTCTAGCCTCAAAATTTGTCAATTTCGATTCCTTTCTCCTTTTTATTTCATATTAAATTATTCAAATTCTGTTCATTTATACTTTTCTTTGCTTCTAATTCTTCTCTCGCTGATGCCCTTCCAATCTGCTTTGCAACACGTTCCTTCTAAATTCTTTCTCTCAGTCCCCTATTTGAAAACCTGTCCTATCTACTCATTTCCTTCAGGGCCATTAGCTGGAGTTCCAAGTTCTCTACAACTTGATCCTAATTCATTTTTCCAAACCTGCCTCTCAATACTTACCATCATAATCCCTTTATTTCAGCCAGACTGTTTTTCTCATTATTCAATACACCTTCTTAGATCTTACGTCTAAGCCTAAGCTCACACCATTTTCCTGACTTTATGCTCCTTCCCAGTCATGCAATTTCATCTACTTCTCAGTTTCAATCACAGCAGCATAGATAATTTAAGATGTAGCATTAAAATGAAATTCAAGTCTCTGGCCATTTTCAAATCATGATCATGCAGCCCTTCCTAGGTGATGATTTAAAATGAAAAATGTTCTTTTATATTTAGGACTTTTTTGGTTCCCAATGAAGATTTTATTAGAATCAAAAATGGTTTATGCTTTTTATTGGTATTAAAATTCACATAGATGTTACCTGCTCATCAGAGTCATAGATAATATAATTTTACAGAAAGATCTAGAATTTTAATGGTATTCAAATTTTACAGCAGATATGTCCTTCTTATCTGACTAAGGTATAGGAGGCTGAGAATAACTCAAGAGGGTCTAAAGGGAATTAAATAATAGAGTTTAAAATTTTAATTTAAGTGTATTTTGTGGATAATATTCAGTTACTTCAGTATGAGAAAAAGTTTGCATATTCAGGAATGATTATTCAAATGCAAATTTCTTTATTCATTCATTTGGTTAAAAACAACTCTGCTCATCCACATTTAAAAATAATCTTTCACACAGATCCCATTTGTTGAATGGCACACATTTTTTTTTTTTTTTTTTTTTTTTT
>NW_006776226.1:874608-878962 GCF_000442215.2 Lipotes vexillifer | reverse complement strand
CGAACCCGTGTCTCCTGCATCGGCAGGCGGACTCTCAAGCACTGCGCCACCAGGGAAGCCCAAATGGCACACATTCTTAATGATGCTTTAGTACATTTGAGGGCTTAACCAGGTGTTGTGGTCTATTAGAACACATTGAAAACTGACTTAAGAAAGAGGACCAATTCACTTAAATCAAAGTACAACTTTTCCTGGCAATTTTAATAATTTCAAGGCCTGTTCCTGTCTAGAGGGCAATGAGATATGTAGGAACTTTAGGCAGAATCCTTACAGCTTATATTCATTATTCGAGGATAGAATTAACATTGAATTAGTGTTAGGATTGTTTCAGCATGCACTGAATGGGGACAGGAAGAAAACGAAGGTCTTTTATTAACAAATGATTACGGTAATTGGTATCATTTTTCAAAATATTTCCTATTCCAAGTAGATTTATAGTTCCTTTTGACACTAATTTAGGCTTGGCTATGGTCTCGAGATGCATCCCTCTTCATGGGAAGATTATACATCCTGTCTTATTGAATTTAGAAACAGCCATATGACTTGCATTGACCAATAAAATGTTGCTAAGTAATGTCTATCACGTTTTAAGAAATCTTTAAGAACTTACAGTTCACTACCTCCCTCTTTTCCTTCCAACTTGAGACTCACACATAGGGGCAGTTCCATCAACATTGACCTGGAATGCAGACAATACGGGAAGGAACAGAAGCAGATCTCAGCAAACATATAGCATGAGAAAGAAAGAAACCTCTTTTGTAAAGCCCTAAGGCTTTGTGGGGGATTGTTACTGCAACATAACCTAACATATCTTAACTGGACCCTGACTAATACAATGAATATTGTTCTTTGAACACTTCTTCTTTCTTTTTTTCTTTTTTAATTAAAATGTACTGTTTAGTCAGTGGGAGTTGTATCAGTTTGTCTTTTGTACAGATGGAAAAGTTAAATGATTCCACATTCCCAATTTTATTCCAATGACATTTGATAAAAGCTTTATCCATTTAATTTTTCAATAAGTAATATATGTATAAGTATAAACTGGTGCACAGTGGAAAGTCTCCTTCATTTCCTGCTTGCTCCTCTGTCCATTCCCCTTCCCCCACCATGAAAATCATTGTTATTAGATTTTTATGCCTCTTTTCAATTTCCTTATATATGCCAAAGAAACAGATACAAATTCTTTCTTTATTTTTACACGAAAGGTGGTATATTATGCACATAGCTCTGAACATGATTTTTTACTTACAATATATCTTGGAGGACCTTCCACATCAGTGCACAGTTAGCTGCTCATTCATTTTTAGCCACATATTATCCATTATATGGATGTGTCATAATTTACTTAAGCCCTCTCTTTTTGGTGGTAATTTGGGTGGTTTGATTCTTTGGCTATTACAAATAATGCTGCAACCAACAAACATAATAAATATGTTATAATATAATAAATATAAAAAAAAATGACATAAAGTCATTTTGCATATGTATATCACATATGTAGACTCAATTCCCAGAAGCAGAATTGCTTGATCAAAAGTATATGTGTTTAGGGGACTTCCCTGGTGGTCTAGTGGTTAAGAACCAGCCTTCCAATACAGGGGACATGGGTTCGATCCCTGGTCAGAGAACTAAGATCTCACATGCCATGGGACAACTAATCCTGTCCACTCTAGAGCCCATGTGCAACAACTAGAGAGCCCGCACACCACAACGAAAGATCCCATGTGCCGCAACGAAGATCCTGCATGCTGCAACTAAGACCCAACACAGCCAAATAAATAAATAAATAATAAAAGTATATGTGTTTAAAAATTTGATAGATATTGCTACATTTATGATTATAGGACTTGTACAAATTCATGCTCTCACCAGCAATGTAGTAAGTCTCTAACTGCTTTGCCAAGAGTGTGTTACCAAATTTAGGAATATTTACAAATCTGATAAGTGAATAATGGCATCTCAGGGTAGCTTTAATTTACATCATTCTTATCATAAGAGAGGTTCCATATAACTCCCAACAATGTAGTTAATCCTCTTTATTTGTTGGTGCCCTGGACACCCACTTAGCAAATCAGCCTTGAATCAGGCTCTGCTCCAATTCAATTTCTCCTTTCTTTCATTTGTTGCTATTATTCTAAGTCCTGCTCTCTGGTTCTTATTTCTAATTTTGGCTATTGCAGCTTTCTCCCTTTGGCTTAGTGCCTTGTTGACTAACTAAAATTTAAATATCCTTATGGGGGGGTTGGGAGGTCCTTTACAACAAATCAGTCTTTCACAAAATAAAGTAAATAAATCCATTGGTATATTTTCTAATAAGATTTCTAAATGTGAAAAGCCGAGAGTATCAGGCATATACCTGGAGAGAAGGCGGAAATGGGAGTATAAAAAAAGATGCTTGATTGCACCAAGAGAAATCTCTGCCCAAGGAACTTGACTCGAAATATTTCTTTCAGTTTTCTCTGTCCCTTTCTCTCTCTTTCTTTCTCTCTCCTTCCCTCCTTCTAACTCACTCCACATTATATCTCACACAAAATTAGAAACATAGAGACAATTGACTGAGGACCTTAGTTGAATATGGCCTTTCCTGGGCAGAAAATTTAATGTAAGAACGGAAGAAAATGAAGCAGCATTTATAATCTATAGGTTTGTAACTTATTTTTGTGTGTGTGAACTGTATCATGGTTATTATCATGCAATCAAAGATCCCGGTTGCATATTTATTTACCAATAATTCCTGGCTGAGAGTCTTATAGTATATAACAAACTGATTCTTTCTATTCTGCCAGAATAGTTGCTCATCAAATTGAATTATGAACAAATGGAGTTTTCTCTAAGAAACACACTCTTACGTTTTCTGCCTAGCTGTTACATGGTCATTATCTAGGTAATTGAAATCTTCCATGAGCAGTATTATGACTTTTTCAGACCTTTTGTGGTGTATACAAATATTCCACAATTTGATTTCACTAATGGTTTTTGCAGATCAATAGGAAACCAGAAGCATCTTGTTCCCTTTTTCAATGTTAAATTTTATCTACATAGTAAAGAAAATCTGTCAGTCAAGATGTTATACATTCATTCATCTAGTAATTCACAGCTTTCAACACAGACCCTGCCAGAATATCAAAATCCTTAGGTCAGAGAATAGAACACTTATTTTTAAGATGTATAAAAATTTTAATGTCAATATTTATAAAGTAAGAATGCAAATCTATCTTTAAATCAGAAATGTGTTAAGTTTCTGAAACCCCTAAGGGCCCTGAGCCTGAGTTAGGCATGTGTTGGGTACTCTAACCAAGGTATAGTGTTAATGGGAAAAGCAGTGACGTTGCGTGGTTTACTTGTATTTAATCCAGTTCCTTCCCTTACTCCTAGCACACATTTTGAGAAATCAGTCTAGAGAAATATTTTCCTCAGCCAGTTATCTCATCCTCCTGCTCCCTTCTTCATTTTGAAAGGGCAGTGATTGCTGTCAGCATAGACTTCCCTTCTAAAGAAGTCCTATTTGTCATTGATGTAGTTTGCAAACTCACTCTGAAGAAAAGAGCAATTTTCTTATTACCAACCGGGGTGACACAAGGAGAGACTGAGGATCCCCTCTCAGCCTGGGACCCCTTTATATCTCCACAGCATGATTCTTTCATATGTTGTTGTCAAAATTTCATATAATTGATATTTATGTACTTGACTTAATACCCTCTAGGTGTATGCTTTTGAAGAAAAGATTTGTTTATTCCCCTCAGAATCTGGTACCTGTTGATTTGTAATATACAAATAATGAACAAATCTGTGCTTATCTGAATTAAATAGTTAATGTGTCTCTAAGTTTGATTGATACCACCTTGTTTCACTTTCCTAAACTACTGGTTTTCAACTGAGTAGTGGGCAACATATCAATGCATATATAAATTTATATCTATATTCACATTTTATCATTTAAGAGTTATTCATCATGAACTTTTTAATATTTGCCTATAATTTAATATAAGTTTTTAAGATATACATTTTGCATATGTTTTATAATACATTCAGCATTCATTTTAATAGAACGTATATTTGGTTTATAAATAAATGCATATGTATTTGAGGTGTGCACTCAGTTTTTTTAATTGAAATAACTACAAAATCATAAAATATTTATAAACTACTGTCCTAGAATATAATACACAATGAGAGTGTGGGATTGAGTCTCTAAAAAGAGAACAATTTTGTGAGAACATTCAAGTAATGCTTGGATTATTACATCAAATTCATTATTTTTTCCTGGAAGAATAAAAGGTAAAAGGCTGGAATCTGATCAATAGGAAGAAAAGAATATTGCCTTTCAATTACATATAATTTTATTCTCTTTCCC
>NW_006776226.1:799680-874375 GCF_000442215.2 Lipotes vexillifer | reverse complement strand
TTTCCCTAATGTTACCCTTCTCTTTTCCCATTAAGGAACTACAAATGAGGAAGAAATGTCAATATGACATTAAGCATAAAGGCGGGAATCCTAACAAGAAAGCCTACTCAAGCAGCTAAGTATAGCACCGATGTAGGAGGGCCTCAGGAGAGCCAAAGTCAGACTGTGTAAAAATCTGGATTTGTATTCCATGCATTCATCACGTAGCTTAGAAGAAGTCATTGACATCTCTAAACATCTTTTCCCTAATCTGAAAATGAAGAACAGAAACACATCCTATGGACATAGCAAGATTGTTTTGATTTTTAAGTGAAAGTGAAAATATAAGGCACAAAGCAAACTAAGTGTTTTTTTCTCTTTATATTTTGCCCTAGTATTTGGAATTAGCATAAAAATACTCAAGAATAAAGAGAGGATATCCTGTGAATGAACCAGACAAAACAAAAAATATTTTCTCACAATCTTTAGATCAATTCTCAATATATTTATTTGAAAATGTCTCCTGTTTTAAAATATTATTTAAAATAAATAATACTAATCTAAATAAAATTAAACATATAATTTTATAATAAAAAGTTCTTCCTCGGTTTAAACTATATTTAATTGAAAATATATCACTGCAATCTGTATTATGCTAAGATGTTGTGGCTGCTTCTTATTTGCTAGGTGAATTTGAGTGAGATAAATCATAGTCAAAGACAGCAACATTTATACATAAGTAGAGTGAGGCTCTAAAATTAGAGAATGGAAGTGATTATACATTGGCAAATCTATTTTGTAAAAATATTTGTACTATTTAATATTTTTAATAGACTTCATTTTTTAGAGCAGTTTTAGGTTCAGAGCAAAACTAAGAAGAAAGTACAGAGATTTCTTACACATCCTCTACCCCAAGACATGCATAGCCTCTCCCACTATTAATGTCCTGCACCAGAGTGGTACATTTGATGCAATGGATGAACCCACATTGACCCATTATTAACATAGAAAGTCCTTAGCCTATCCTAGGGTCACTCGGTGTGGTACATTCATTGAATTTTGACAAATGTGTAATGGCATATATCTACCTTTATAGTATCATGTAGAGTAGTTTCACTGCACTAAAAATCTCCTGTTTTCTGACAATCCCTCCCCCTCTCCTCCTTGAGCCCTGACGACTACTGATCTTTTTATTATCTCCATACTTTTGCCTTTCCCAGAATGTCTTAGAGTTGGAATCATTATAGTTTTTTCATATTGGCTTCTTTTACTAAGTAATATGCATTACTAAGTTTAAGTAATATGTGTTACTAAGATTTAAGTTTCCTCCATGTCTTTCATGGCTTGATAGCTGATTTCTTTTTAATACTGAATAATATTCCATAGTCTGGCTGTACCACAGTTTACCCATTCACCTACTGAAGGATATCTTGGTTGCTTCCAAGTTTTGGCAATTGTGAATAAAGCTGTATAAACATATGTGTGCAAATTTTTGTGTGGACATAAGTTTTCAACTCCTTCGGGTATATACCAAGGGATGTGATTGCTGCATCGTGCAGTAAGAATATGTTTACTTTTGTAAGAAGCTCTCAAACTGTCTCTCAAATTGGCTGTTCCATTTTGCATTCCCATTAGCAATGAATGAGAGTTCCTGTTATTCCACATCCTCACCAACATTTGGTATTGTCAGTGTTTTGAGTTTTGGCCATTCTAATAGGTATATAGTGGTATTTCATTGTTGTTTTAATTTGCATTTCCCTGATGACATACAATGTGGATCATCTTTTCATATGCTTATTTGCCATCTGTCTATCTTCCTTGGTGAAGTGTCTGTTCATATCTATAGCCCACTTGTTAATTGGCTGTGTTTTTATTGAGTTTTGATGTTCTTTGTATATTTTGGATAACAGCTCTTTATCAGATGTGTTTTTTGCAAATCTTTTCTCCTGGTCTGTGACTTGTCTTCTCATTCTATTGATAATGCCTTTCATGGAGTAGAAGTTTTTAATTTTAGTAAAGTTCAGTTTATTAATTATTTCTTTCATGAATCATGACTTCAGTGTTGTATCTAAAAAGTTATTGCCAAACCCAAGGTCATCTAGATTTTCTCCTATTATCTTCTAGGAGTTTAAAAATCTTGTGTTTTACATTTAGGTCTATATCAATTTTAATTTTTGTGAGAGGTATAAGACCTATGTCTAGATTCAATATTTTTACAGGTGGATATCCAGTTTTCCAGCACCATTTATTGAAAGGTTATCTTTTTTTTTGTATTTTCTTTGCTCCTTTGCCCAAGATCAGTTGACTACATTTTCATGGGTGTTTTAGATCACTTAATTTTCATTATAAACAATCAGTTTATTTAAAGGCCTTGGCTTCTCTGACTCTCTTAATACTAGATGAGAATATTCAGGTCTAGAGATTTTCTAGAACTCAGTTACCATGGCCAAAGCAATCAATAAATTTTTGTTTTCCAGTCCAGTGATTTTTTCACTCCCATCCATTTTTTTAATCTGAATTCTGTTGTTATAACATTTATCTTTATTTTGATGATCTAACATTATTGTTTATATTTTGGAAATTGACTTCCAATAACTGTTAATAATATAAGGTTACATTGTTTGACTGGCGACCAAAGATTTCAAGAGTGTCAATCAGGCTGATGTGAGGAGTTTCAATATTCTAATATAATTAATTTCATAAGGTCTCTAATAAAGAAAAGGGTCTTGGGGTCACAGGCCTTATTGGAAGATGCCAATCATTGTCTGGTTTGATCCTTTCTAGTTGTTGTCCTTTTGGATTCTACTTCTCTATAATTTAGGTATGTGAATTTCAACTCTTTATCTAACCTTATATTTGGAAAACAGCAACTGTTCATTCTTTTCTTCTTTTCTCATTAGCTTACTCATCATTCTCAAGGCAACCAAGGTCTTTAGTTAGATAAAAAGTCATGTAGGACTTCCATAGCAGTCCAGCGGTTAAGATTCTGTGTTCCCAATGCAGGGGGCCCGGGTTTGATCCCTGGTCAGGGACCGAAAACCCACATACCATAACTAAGAGCCCACATGGCAACTAAAATATCCCACATGTGGCAACAAAGACCCCGTGTGCCACCACTAAGAGTTGGCACAGCCAAATAAATAAATAAATAAACAAATATTTAAACAAAAGTCAAAGTGTATATTTCAAAAAAACTTGTATCCCTCTTGGTTTCATTTTACTCTCTTCCACTTCTGAAATCTAAATATCCCAACCTCTGACTGTACCCTTCTGTTTAAAGTGAGTCTCATATAAAAAGGCTATTTTTTGTTTTTATTCTGTCTGATAAATTACCTTTTATTTAGAATGTTTGGTGTATTTACATTCAATGAAATTACTAATATGGTCTAACTACCACTTTACTCTTTGCTTTCTTTTCGAACTACTTTTCTTTGTTCATTTGATTTTCCTTTTCTGCCAAGAACAGTATGTGGGCAAAAATGTTGCCTGTCATTTCAGCAAACTAAGAACATTACCTACCATTCTGGTAAACAATGAATGTTCCCCACCATTAAGCCATCAACCACTGCAGCTGCCCCTGACAGTGTGCCCTGAGGGGAATTCAGAATGGAGAAAAGCAGGATAGTGGTCCTAGATAGTTAAGATGCACATCAAAGGAATCATTTCAATGATCCCAGACTCCTGCATCTTCCCATACATAGAAAAGCATTGTCATTAACAAGATGTCTGTTTTTTGTAATTAGTGGCAATCGTTTGATATTTGACTACATGGGCTTTTTTCAGCAAAAACTCCTATACATCCTGGCTCCTCCCTTATCCCTTGGCAACAGTTTCTCAGAGTATCTGAAAGGCTTCCCTCCCAGGCTATAGTCCTCAGTAAGGTCCTTGAAGAAAACATAACTCTCAACTTTTAGGTTGTACTTCTTTTTTCAGTTGACAAGTTCATGGTACATAGTTGGCATTCAATTCTTATTCATTCACATTTCTTAAAAAATCACTAATTCCTTCAAATGTAACTCTTTAACACTTGTTTTAAAGTTTTCAAAGGGAATTTGGAGGCTACATGGAGAAGAAACCAAAGTTTGAGGTTACTTAGGTTATTACTACTTCCTTTGTTCAGACGATTTCCAGTTCACCCATGGTTATAACAGTAGACTTTTAATTTCCTGCACCTGTTTTTGCCTCAATTTACCATATTACAAGCAGAATGATCTTTCTAAAATGCCATACAAATTATGTGTCATTTTCCTATGCAATCATTCAACGGCTAAACTTTGCACCCCAGTTTTGGAAAAACCCAAATTACTTAAGTAGAGCTCAAAAATTTGTTTTCCTTCTATAATTTTCTCATGTTGAAAAATGGAATATTTCCTGCCATATCAGTAAACAAAGGATGTCATAGTCATCAGCACTTGCATCCCTCCACTGTGAGCTGGTGAGCCCTGAGGAAACTAAGGGCTGAAAAGAATACCTGCCATCTAGCAGCCATCGGACTGCAGCCACTCCCTACAGTGAGCCCTGAGGAAACTCAGGATGTGAAAACACAGGATACTGGTCCCAGATAGCTGAGGTGTACAACAAAGGAATGATTTCAGTGAGCCCAGACTCTTGCATCTTCCCATACATAGAAAAGCACTATTCCTTAACTTGAGATATCTGGTTTTCATTTAATTAATAATCATCTTTTGACATTCAGACAACCTGTCCTTTGTTGCAAAACTTCTATATAACCTGGATACCCCCATCCCCTCCTTGGGGCAATTCTCTCAGGGTCACTTGCGATGCTGCCTCTGGGCTTAAAGTCCTAAGAATTCCCACCAAATAAAATAGAACCCTCAACTTTTAGGTTGTGAATAGCTTTTTAAGTCAACAATGTTTTATGCAACAAATATACTGAACTACATGCTGTTCTTCAAACACACCACTTTATTTCTCTGCTTTGAGCCTGAGAATGCCCTCATTTTCCTGGTAACCCAAGAAAAAACCCCCAAAACCCAAAAACAAAAACTTCTCCATGTAACCTCCAAATCAGTTTCCAAAAGAGAGCTAATCACTTCTTTGTTCCAAATCCTTTCCCTGCACAAATACCGATTTTAACATGTCATGTTGAATCACAATGTCTTGTCTGTTTCTTTTCTAAGCAGTGGAATTCTTCAGGGTTTGGAAATGAATTTTGTATATGTAACTTTTGAGACATACTAATCATAGTCTAATGTTAGTTGTTATTTCCTATCTATAACAAAAGAACAGTACCTAGCCAAGAGGAGGGCCTCATTAATAGGTTAAACAAATGTTTTTATGCATGCATGAATCAGTAAAGGGTGAATAAGCTAAAGTATGAAAATATGCACTAAAAAAGAAAGTTATACCAGATGGTAACAAATATTTCACTTCATCTTTTAGAATCTCAGAGGCCATACCAATGTCAGCATGTACTCAGGAGACTCTTTCTTATTTTTCATAGTTTATGTTGAGAATGTCTTTCCTTTAACCAATATCTAGAGTTGGAAGGTGCTATGACAGATCTTAGAGAAGCAATGATAGTTACATTGACACAGCACTGAAGACTTGTTGAGAATAGTTGTCAATTAAATATAAACAAGTGTAGCAGAGAAAAAGTAATAATTTTCTTCTACCTTTCTAAGTCCTCAGTTGGGACACCTCTAACAAATGATAGATTAACAAGAGAAAAATGAACAGGTTTATTAACATGCATAATTCATGTACATATGAAAGATACCCAGGGAAAAATGAGTAACTCAAAAATTTGGTTAGAACTTGAATTTATATAGTATCTTAGCATAGGAACAGTACATTTTTAGAGATGCAAGAAGACAAAGGAAAAGAGCCTTGAGTCTCTAGGGGCAGCACATTGTGGGGAAGCAAATATAAGCACATTGTGGGCAAACTTTAGTTAGTAAAGTTTCTTATGTAGATTCTGCTGTTGTCCTCTCCAGGTTGTTGGGGCCTAAAGTTATCTCTGACAATTAACTTTTGTCCATCCTGGGAGGGAAGGGAGGAGGACCGTCTTTAAAAAATGTATGTCCTGCTTTGGGAGGAAGGTAAAGAGGAGGAAAGCAGGGAGATTTCCATGTATCTGCTTTTTCTCAATTTCCTTAAGCTCAAAATAATCCTCATGAGTAATTAGTATATTTTACAGTGACATATTCTGCCAGCCTTCAAGAGAAATACACTTGACTCAGCTGAGTGTAGTCAAGTTAAGAAACGTTTTTGTTAACAAAACCGTTAAAAATAAAAATAACTTCAAGTTCCTTTAGTGCATTCAGTCATACATTCACACCCATATGTAGTTTCCTTCCTGGTACAGTTATTAGACTTTTTTCTTGGTTGACATTGTTGAACTTTGCAAATCCATGAACAGATAGAATTATTGTCTGTATTTTAAAATTCACTTGTTGAATGTGAGCACAATTTAAAATTTTTAAGCTAGAATAGCAAACCTCTCTTGAAGGGTCAGAATACTTTTCTAAATAGAGGTGTTTGTCATTTTCTTGACTTTACATAGGTCTGTCTTTTTCTTCAGTGGCCATAGTTTACAGTCTATGATTTTTTCAGTGAAGGTTAATACATATCTAAAACTCAGTTTCTCTTCCTCATTTGTATTTTTATTTATCTAACCTTGACTTGACTAGTAGTTTCCTATTTTTCAGAGTAAAATATTCATGGAAATCAAAGTTATAGGCACATTTTTTTCTGAAATTTCAAACGGATAATATTTTTTCTAATCCAGAATCAAAGAGGAAGACATAAAGAAAAATGATGCTGAGGTAGAAACCCCAAACTAAGAATGAAAGGAACTAGACTCTAATGCTCCCCCCAAAAAATGAGTTTAAATCCCACCTCTGATATCTGCACTCAATAGATGTGTTACATCAGGAAAATATCAATACTCCTCTGAGCCTTAGTTGCCTTATATTGAAAGTGAGGGCAATGATGCAAATTTGTTGACTGTATATTTGATCATGGAACAACTGAGACTATAAGCCTAGAACCTTCATATGAAAAGAGATCATACCTCTTTTGCTTATTGCTGTGAGTCCAACACAGCACATAAATGGTGCTCAATAAATATTTATTTAATAAATAATACATTTGGAGAGTTGTAGTGAAGATTGGTTTGTAAATTAACTGACACATTTGTAGGTACTTGACTTGAGTACACATTTCACTTATTAATTTGAATTGGTCTTTTCATGTTTTTTACTTTTATTATTTTGTTATAAATGTTTTGTCATTTTTGGGGGTGGTGATATTGTTAACCCTTTTTGGATATTACTAACTGTTTTCATGGATAAGCATGCTATATTTTATATTTGGAATTTATTTCACAGTTGTTTATTGTCCCTAGATCTTAAATCATAGAAAATTCAATAGGAAAAGTAAAATGCGTTAATAATAGAAGAGGAGATTTTCATGGACTTTCTTTATAATAACTGCAGTGGTTCAATCATAAAGTTGCTTTTATTATCTTTCTGCATCTGCAGCCCTTGGAAAGCCTATGAGTCTCCAAGGAGATTATGGCTCTATGTAAACAAAGAAATGAAAATTAAAATTGTGAGAGCTTTCCCACCCCATGAGTGGCTCTGTTTAAAGAAGAAAATAAATGGCTTTCCTTACTTGCATGTCACAGAGAAACAGGTTTAAATCACTAGAGCTGTAATGTGAGACATGTTTAGTAATTCAGCAAAGCATAAGAAGAAAAACGCTCTCAATGTTAAGTAGCAGCATCTCGTTGACATAACTGTCCTCCTAAAGTGTCTAAATGCTTCATTTACCTTAAAGGATAGCTCAGATCACTCAAAAAGTTCAAAAAACAGATGAGCGCTTGCTTTGACATCTGTGCTCAAGAATTAGGTTTAGATTCAATTCCTTTGTTAAACATGGTTGTTTGCCCTTATCCTTGACATTTCTTTTTTCAAAGGTGTAACTTATTTAAATCTTGAGAGAAAGGATTTACATTATCATAAATATTCCAAGATACAAAAGAATTAAAAAGTTATTGAACCAATCTTCAACAGTTTCTTGAATGGACTCCACAATAATAACTTCATAAAATTTAGTGCATGTTTGCATACCTCTAGAGAGGGCAAACTCACTATTTGTCAAGGAAATCCATAGCATCATTGGATACTCAGGTTTAAAGAAAGATCATACTAGATCTAGTATTTTTCTGTATTATAGAGGTACACTCATTTCACAATACAATGTCTTGATTTTTAATCTAAATTATTTTACCATTTTTTCCACCTGATCTCAAATGATATATAATAGAAATACTACATTCCAGGATTCCTGATAGCACACAGATAAGTAAAAAAAACAGTATCTATACTAAGTTTTACCAATTAATTAGTATTTTTTAAAGAGGTTGTTTCCATTAATTAAACTTTTCAATTTACATAATTTGTGATTAATGGAAACAAATGTGTATTGATCATTTTCAAGCAATATAGTACCTATGTATGCCAGGCACTCTTCTAAACACTCTACTAATACCAATTTATTTAATTACCATAACAACTTACAAAATAGATATTTTTATGATCCCTATTTATGGAAGAAAAAATTGAACACTTGAGAATAAACTGTGCAAGATCATATGGTTAGTAAATAACAGAGCTAAGATTTGGAAGCACGTAGTCTGCCTCCAAAGTACATTCTCTTAACCAAGCAATCTTATAAAATAGGTATTATTAGTCTCATTGTACAAATGTGGAAACTGAGGTAGAGAGATTAAATAATTTTCTCATGATTATAGATAAGCAGATCTGGAATCTAAACTCTGTAAGAATGAAAATATAGAAGAGAATTTGAAATGCAAGTTAGTAAGAATAAATGTAAAATAAAAATAAATGAAAGCTAAGCCTTTGATAAGTTTCATCAAATTGAATTGATGAATTGCATCTGGTGATATTAAGAGTGTAGATAAGGTTATTCAGCAGTTTATGCCTAAATCCACTAACTCAATATATTTTACCTGCCAAATAATTTAAGCTGTTTTTTTTTTTTTTTTTTTTTTTAGTCTGAGAGTCAGTGAGATCTTCTAAACATATAATTCAAATTGGTGACGTTGTCTCTACTTTATATCTGTTTCAAATGCTGCTTCCAGCAACTCTCTTGATGGTTGGCAGATGTTTCTTTTCTCATTTCTTCAATGCACCAGTCTATTGGGCCTCCATGCTCTTCTTCAACCATGTACGCAATAACAGTGATCTGCCCTGATTTTGATTCACCTAAAAGTGTCTTTTTTCTTTGCTTCACCAATTACAGCTATGTCCCTAGATGCTTTATCAGAAGCTGTTTGAACTAGGAAAATGCCTTTTCTATCTCTTGTGGCAATTTGCAACATAATAGCTTGTGTTCTGTGAGGAGAAGGAAACATTGACTTTGCAGCATCTACTCACAGACTTTGATTTCCCTCTGGAAAACAACATTCACCCACTCTCAGGCCATTAAGGTTCAAGTGAAGCTGACACCACTTTTAATTCACGGAATGAGAATATGACTGAAACAATCTAATATTACAAAACTGTTTGGTTTTGTGATGGAAATATGACTCAATCAGGACAAAAAAATACAAAAGCTTTTGGAAGAATATTATGTGAACGAGTCTCTTGATTCTTCTTTGGAACCTGGGGTTTAAGAACCAAATAGACATGATCATTCTGTTGCACATGACACTTAAGAAACTGGAACCAAGAATTGGAAAGAAATCTTGTTTGATGATAACGTTTGAGTCCTGAATTGAGTCATTTCTGAAGGCTCCACACCACCAGATAGCTTGGGTTAGGTACTATATAACTTGTGCCAAAAAAAAAAAAAAAAAAAAGGTTCTGGGTAGCTTAACCTGTGATCCTCAGACAGCCAACTCTAGGGAAAATGCTTATTTGCCACTATCTCATTAGAAGTGGAACCCAAGGGAGCAAATGTGAGGAGCAAAGAAAATGACAGGCAAAGAAGAATGAACCTGAGGCCGCTAGGGGTGACTGTTCTAATAGCTCAGGATCTTCTTAGAGGTTATCACATGAACTATATCTTAAAACAGTCTACAGTGATGAAGGGTGTGTTTGGTAAATCCATCCATCAGATCTTATTTTCTCTTGGTGAAAGTTTCAGCCCATGGAAAGTTATTTTCTCCATATTTCTGGGTTGAAAAACATGGGGTCCAGGCAGGATCCCAAGGTATCCCAAACCTTTACACTGACAAAAACTCTCTCCTTAACCAAACTTTAGTCAGGTACCTCTAAGCCCTTTCTGAACTAAGCTTTATCCTTGGGACTTGACCTCAAGATCAAGAATCCTGCCAAGGCAGTTTAGGAAGAATTTTCCACTGTCAATATCTGGTCACACTTGATATCCTGATGATCAAATTCTTCATCCCCAAATGCCCCAGTTGAAATCTGATCATCGTGGACTGCTTGCAGCAAGGATTCTGTCAAGACAGTTTAGCCAGAATCTCTCCTTACTGCTGGTGTTTCCTCTTAGTAATTTTCCAACCATTGACCCCACTCCTCTCCTCCTTGGATATAAATCTCATTTGTTCATACTGATTTCAGAATTAAGCCCAGTTCAATACTAATGTCTCTTTTCCCCTTTTGCAAGAGTTCCTAAGTAAACTATGTTTTTACCACTTCTTGTCAGGCTCTGTTGGTTTTTTTTTTTTTTAACAACATCAACAGGAAAGTCGGAAGCAGGAAGTAAAACTTTTGTCAATGTATCATCAGGTGAAACTTCATGACACTGCTCAATGCCTTCATTTAGCTGGTTATGGCATTTATGTCTGGAACAAAAGACAGGAGGCTCCAGAGGATCTGAAGTGTTTTGCAACAGGTACCTGGTACATCTATTCACTCTAGTAATTTAGCTCTTATAGTTTTATTACATGGCACTAAGAGAGTCCCCCAGTAGAATTTCCTGTACTACTAAAGTCACCGTTCTTTCAATTTTACTTCATAAACATCTCCTTTGTAGGCCATATAGGAATGTTCCTTGACAGAAGATTGAGTTGCGATTGGTTGGTTTAAATAAATGTCTGCAGCATTAGTTGAATCCCTGGTCCCTTACAACATGAGGATACTAAAGCTAAGGCACACCTTTTCTCATCTTTGGCAGTTTTTGTATTATAAATTCCATTGTTCAGTAATCTACTTTCCTTTACAACCTATTCTCTGATTCTCAATTCCATTAAGCATAACTGTGTATATGCAGAACCTGATTTTGAATAAGGCTCGTTTTTCCCCCCAAGGAACAATGACACCCAAGAAAATCAATGGGTTCTTTTCCTACCTACACACACTAGACAATTCAAAACTACCAGTTTTCCACTGACTGAATAAGTTAAAATAGATAAACATTCAAATATAAAAATAAACATTCACAGCAATGAAAATAAATCACAGCAACAACAGGACAAATACATTAAGTGATTATAGTAATTGACAGTAGACAAAAACATAAAGTGAAGTAAGTCAGAAAGAGAAAAACAAATACCATATGCTAACACATATATATGGAATCTTAAAAAAATAAATGGTTCTGATGAACCTAAGGGAAGGACAGGAATAAAGATGCAGACATAGAGAATGGACTTGAGAACATGGGGTGGGGAGAAGGGTAAGGCTGGGATGAAGAGAGAGAGTAGCACTGACATATATATACTACCAAATGTAAAATAGATAGCTAGTGGGAAGCAGCTGCATAGCACAGGGAGATCAGCTCGTGCTTTGTGACCACCTGGAGAGGTGGGATAGGGAGGGTGGGAGGGAGATGCAAGAGGGAGGGGATATAGGGATATATGTATATGTATAGCTGATTCACTTTGTTATACAGCAGAAACTAACACAACATTGTAAAGCAATTATACTCCAATAAAGATGTTCAAAACAACAACAAAAAAAGAGTTAGAAAGCAAAATGAAGTATTATTTATTAATAGTGATACATAAAACAATATAGAATTGATTCTCATTATTTGTGGTAGTTATGTTCTATACAGTTACCATGAATGCTGAATTAGTAAATACTGAACTACTCTTTTTTAGGGAAATACAAAGTTAGATTCTGAGAGTCTCTAGTCACATTTTTGTCAACCAATCAATATATAATTTTGTTTTGTGTGTTTTTCTATTTAAAGATGCTTTATTTAATATATGTTGCTGATTTATTGATTCACAGCCAAAAGCAATGTAACCCATACCTAAATGAAGCTTACCTAACACACATATTTTCTCTAGAAGTCTTATCATAGACGTCTTGAACTTCTAGATAGCACTTTAGCACTATGCTTATGGGCCATTTTAAACAACAAAATCAACCAAGAAGCACAAAAATGTAGAAATTACAGCACTAAATAGATCACAGAAAGGGCATTTTTTGTCTTCACTCTGATTTAAAACAAGGCCAAGTATTGCCTTGTTCAACGTCAGCTGGGAACATGAGCATCAAGTAACTCAAATTTTTCACCACCCTATGCATGTTTGTGAATGATCACAAAAGCATCAGTGAAGATTGATATGGGGATTATAAATAGATATTAGCAAGTTGGAAAATTTGCAAAAATGGAATTGGTAAATAATAAGGATCTACTGAAATAAAGTATAATATTATATTATAGATTAAGGAATTTGAAAATCAAAACACCAGTGAATTCAAAGAAATCAAGAAAGGAGGCATCAGTGAAAGCTGTTCTGAGGCAGCCCTCTTGGCTTTGGATAAAGAACATAGAGGCAGAGAGAAAAATCCTTGGCTTCATTCATTGATTTCATTTATCTTCTGCTTCAGGAGGTTGAATGCTGTAGGTAGAGTTAGAGGTAGGGTACAGAGAAGGGAAAGGGCCTGACCAATATACCACATAGCTCAGATAGCCAGACTAACTTGATGATTCATGTAAATACACATGAAATGTTATCCTGGAAAAATTCAATGCTTTATCTACCTTGTATTTATATACTTTTAATGTGATTTTGTATTTTCAGGTTTTTAACACTACTTAAGATTCCCATGAGTATTATATTCATCCTGAAATTACCTGTTTCAGGTAATGGAGATTTACTCCTTTGAGTGGAGTTATTTCTTCTTTTTTGAGATACATGCTTTCTAAAATTGGTAAAAGATAAATATTTGATTAGAATATAAAAATATTTGAGGCCATCTATGACAGACCCACAGCTAACATCATACTCAGTGATGAAAAGCTGAAAGCATTTCATCTAAAACCAGGCACAAGACAAGGATGCCCACTCTCACCACTACTATTTAACATAATATTGGATGTCCTAGCTACAGCAATCAGATAAGAAAAAGAATTAAAAGGCATCCAAACTGGAAGGGAAGAAGTAAAACTGTCACTATTTGCAGATGACATGATAGTGTATATAGAAAATCCTAAAGTCTCCACCAAAAAAATATAAAAACTACTAGAACTAATAAATGAATTCAGTAAAGTTTCAGGGTACAAGATTAATATACAGAAATCTGTTGCTTTTCTATTTACTAATAATGAACTATCAGAAAGAGAAAGCAAGAAAACAATCCTGTTCAAAATTGCAAGAAAAAGAATAAAATACCTAGGAATAAACTTAACCAGAAGGTGAAAGACCTATACTTTGAAACCTATAAAACACTGATGAAGTAAATTAAAGATGATACAAAGAAATGAAAAGATATTCAGTGGTTTGGGATTGGAAAAATTAGTATTGTTAAAAGGTCCATACTACCCAAAGAAATCTACAGATTTAATATAATCCCCATCAAAATACCCATGACATTTTTTTTACAGAACTAGTACAAATAATCCTAAAACTTATATGAGACCATAAAAGACCTCAATTTCCAAAGCAATCTAGAGAAAAGAGAACAAAGCTAGAGGTACACTCTGTGATTCAGACTATAATACAAAACTATAGTAATTAAAACAGCAAGAAATTGGCACAAAAACGAGCACAAAGATCAATGGAACAAAAGAGAGAGCCTGGAAATAAACCCACGCACCTATGGTCAATTAATCTACAACAAAGGAGTCAAGACTATGCAATGGAGAAAAGACAGTCTCTTCAATAAGTGGTTTTGGGAAAACTGGACAGCTACATGTAAAAGAATGAGATTTGAACATCTCCTCAAACCAAACACAAAAATAAACTCAAAATGGATTAAATACCTAAATGTAAGACCTGAAAGCATAAAACTCCTAGAAGAGAACATAGGCAGAACACTCTTTGACATAAGTCATAGCAATATTTTTTTTATTTTTTGGATCTCTCTCCTAAGACAAAAGAAATAAAAGCAAAAATAAACAAATGAGACCTAATTAAACTTAAAAGCTTTTTTGCACAGCAAAGGAAATCATTGACAGAATGAAAGATAACCTACTGAGAGAAAATATTTGCAAATGATATGACCAATAAGGGATAAATATCCAAAATATATAAATGGTATATATAGCTCAATTAAAAAAAAAAAACCTGATTAAAAAATGGACAGAAGACCTGAATAGTCATTTTTTCCAAAGAAGACATACAGATGGCCAACAGGCACATGAAACAATGTTCAACATCACTAATCATCAGAGAACTGCAAATCAAAACCACAATAAAATATCACCTCATACCAGTCAAAATGGCCATCATCAAAAAGATCACACATAACAGATGTTGGCAAGGATGCAGAGAAAAGGGGACACTTGCACACTGTTGGTGGGAATGTAAATTGGTGCAGCCATTATGGAAAACAAGATGGAGGTCCCTCAAAAAGTTAAAAATAGAACCACTGTATGATTCAGCAATTTCACTCCTGGGTATACAGCCAAAGAAATCAAAAACATTAATTCAGAAACATTAATGCACCTCAATGTTCATAGCAGCATTATTTACAATAGGAAAGATATGGAAGCAACCTAAGTATCCATCAACAGATGAATGGAGAAATAAGATTTGAGATATATAGATTATATATAGATACATAGATAGGTAGATAGATTAAAATTATTTGCTCCCCCCTCATATATATATATATATATATATATATATATGGGAGGGGAGAGCAAATATTTTAATTTTTTTATAAATACACTGAAGAATCATGCAATACTGCCAGCATTGGATACAATCCTGGGCCACAAGTCTGCACATTCCTTTACAACTGGTCCTGTGATGGTGAAACCTTTCATCTCACTTTTATCGTTTACTATGACCCCTACATTATCAAAATAAACACACCATATTTTCTCCAGTATGACTTTCATTGTCAAATTACTACTAATGGATGTACCTTCTTTCTGGTTTGCTTTTCTTAACTGTGGCCATCACCATGTCACCCACAACAGCAGCAAGAAATCTATTCAATAATATTCATATATATGTATATATGAATATTACTCAGCCATAAAATATTCTGCCATTTGCAACAAGGTGGATAGACCTATTTCATTATGCTTAATGAAATAAGTCAAACAGAGAAAGACAGATACTCTATGTTATCACTTATATGTGGAATCTAAAAAAATAAAACAAATAAATGTATATAAGAAAACAAACAGATTCACAGATATAGAGAAGAAATTAGTGGTTACCAGTAGGAAGAGGGAAAGTGAAAGGGGCAAAACAGAGATATGGGATGAAGAAACACAAACTACTATGTAAAAGACAGATAAGCAACAAGGATGTATTGTACAGCACAGAGAAATTTAGCCATTATTCTGTAATAACTTTAAATGGAGTATAATCTATAAATATATTGAATCACTTGTGTGTTACACACTTGAAACTAATATAGTATTGTAGATTAACTACACTTTATTAAAAAAGAGACGTGTAGCATATAGTACATTCTCCACTTTAATTACTTCTTTTCTGAGTAGTACTTTCATATTCAATAATTTGGAGTACTCACTTCACTGTTTCTGAAGCATTCTTACTAATTGAATAAAGAACAATTGTTATTTTTTAAGACACAGTCATGTCCTAATTTGCCTAGATTTACTGTTTTTTCTTGATGAACACAAATTACTTTCAAATTATTTTGAAGCATATTCATGACATTTTTTCTTTAATTTACAACATAGCTATTAATATAAGCTGTTATCGGGTAATATAATTTTTTTCTTGGTTTACAGAAACCACAAAGAATGCATTCACTAATATGTGAAATGTTTGATACAATGCTTGCTTGACACATTGTAGGGATCAATACATAGGTGTGATTAAGAAACCAGGTTTAATAATGAGGCTTAATTTTTATTTTCAATGAAATAATCCAATTATTTTTGGAAAGCTCTTATTTTATGCACATCAAATTTATTAATTAGAAGGGGTAAAGTTAACTCTCCAGGCAAGAGATTTCAGAGTTTCATTCTCTTCAAATTCACACAATTAGAAGAAAAATTAACCAAGAATTTTTAACAAACCAGAATTTTGAACACATTCCAATGAAAAAGATAATTCACTAAGAAAAGCATTTACAACAGTATAAGGTGTTACTATGGTATTGATTCAAATGAGAAGTATAAAGATAGAGAAAAATCAAGGAATGAAAAAAATACATTAAAATTGAACATACAAAAACACTTTAGAAATAGTCTTTTTTCAACCTGTCAAAATAACCAAACTGAAGACAGTCTCTGTATGTTCATATGAAATGAGTTTGCCAGTCTCTCATGTATTTTTCTGGTTTCATCCACCATATTTACATTAGCATTTCTCATGCACAAACCAGTGACATCACACTGGTACCACTATCATTTTTCAGAATAAAAATTTAAGTTATTTTGTTGTCCTAGTAAGATATAGCAATATTTTGATAAGTTGCTTCAAAACAAAATGTCATAAGATTAAAGCTGAACATTACTCTTCATCCTTATGTGCTGTGATTGGTACATTTTAATAGAATGAACTTAGGAAGTTGGCACAACTTTTTAAAATGTTCTTGTCTTCTGAAATCCTCTGTTTCCAAAGGCAATGTATTTCAGAGATTAACAGGAGTGTCAATAATCTAGAGTGTTGTTCAGGTTCACTGAAATAATAACAGTAAGGTTTTTTTTGATTATATCACATACCTTTTGAGGAAAACAATTTTGAAGTTATAGTGATTCAGATTCATTATGATACACTTGTATAAGTAAATTCATGCTCAGATCATAATTGCAGGCACTGAAACATTCTCAACTATTAAAGATATATTTTGATGTTTCATGCTAAGACAGACAGGTGCCTTTTTATATTTTATTTTATTTTATTTTTTTTGCGGTACGCGGGCCTCTCACTACTGTGGCCTCTCCCGTTGCAGAGCACAGGCTCCGGACGCGCAGGCCCAGCGACCGTGGCTCACGGGCCCAGCCGCTCCGCGGCATGCGGGATCCTCCCGGACCGGGGCACGAACCCGCGTCCCCTGCATCGGCAGGCGGGCTCCCAACCACTGCGCCACCAGGGAAGCCCCCTTTTTATATTTTAGAGAGATTTTAGTCATGGTTGAATCAGAGTGATACCTGCATAATAATCAGTTAACACGAAAACATCAAGAAAGTAGAGTCTGAGTTCCTAAGCAATTCCAATGTTTACTTATAGTTAGATTGAAAAAAAAAAGTTAACTGGTTACTTCCATTTGTCTGAAATTCTATATATGTTTTTAAAATATATCATCAGATTATAACTAATAACAGACATCTGTGTAGGCATTCATCTTTCTCTGAAAATTTGAGACTCACAATTTTTAAGATGAGGCAGAAATTTAGCAGATTGTTTCCTAACCCCAACAGAAATAAGCCATTTCTTTTCTGACTACTGGTGCCTCCTGACTTCCCAGTCCTTCTTCCATCCTTCACTAAAGATTCCCACACCTAGACCACTGACACCCTCTCTCTACTGCCCCACTGTTAAGATCAATATTCATGGCGATTTGAACATTGAGGTCCATTTAAAATTCATTCCTTATAACATAGTTTCTTGATCTCCTCAGTTAACCACCTATCTACCCTCTGTGTTATCCTCCATAACTACATCAGTGTTTCATTTCAAAACTTGCCCCTTTTTGGTCTACATAGAAAATCCTAAAGATACCACCAGAAAACTACTAGAACTCATCAATGAATTTGGTAAGGTTGTAGGATACAAAATTAATGCACAGAAATCACTGGCATTCCTATACACCAACAATGAAAAATCAGAAGGAGAAATTAAGGAAACAATCCCATTTACCACTGCAACAAAAAGAATAAAATACCTATGAATAAACCTGGCTAAGGAGGTGAAAGACTTCTACTCAGAAAACTATAAAACACTGATGAAAGAAATCAAAGATGACATGTTCTTGGATTGGAACAATCAATATTGTGAAAATGACTATACTACCGAAAGCAATTTACAGATTCAATGCAATCCCTATCAAACTACCAATGGCATTCTTCACAAAATTAGAACAAAAAATTTTACAATTTGTATGGAAACACAAAAGACCCTGAACAGCCAAAGCAATCTTGAGAAAGAAAAATGGAGTTGGAGGAATCAGGTTCCCCTACTTCAAACTATATATACAACAAAGCTACAGTAATTAAGACATTGTGTGGATAAAGAAGATGTGGCACATATACACAATGGAATAATACTCAGCCATAAAAAGAAATGAAACTGAGCTATTTGTAATGAGGTGGATAGATCTAGAGTCTGTCATACAGAGTGAAGTAAGTCAGAAAGAGAGAGACAAATACCGTATGCTAACACATATATATGGAATTTAAGGAAAAAAAATGTCATGAAGAGTCTAGGGGTAAGACAGGAATAAAGACACAGACCTACTAGAGAATGGACTTGAGGATATGGGGAGGGGGAAGGATAAGATGTGACAAAGCGAGAGAGAGGCATGGACATATATACACTACCAAACGTAAGGTAGATAGCTAGTGGGAAGCAGCCGCATAGCACAGGGAGATCAGCTCGGTGCTTTGTGATCGCCTGGAGGGGTGGGATAGGGAGGGTGTGAGGGAGGGAGACACAAGAGGGATGAGATATGAGAACATATGTATATATATAACTGATTCATTTTGTTGTAAAGCGGAAACTAACACATCATTGTAAAGCAATTATACTCCAGTAAAAAATAAAATAAAAAAGACATTATGGTACTGGCACAAAAACAGAACTATAGACCAATGGTACAGGATAGAATGACCAGAGATAAACCCATACACATATGGTCGCCTAATTTACAACAAGGGAGGCAAGAACATACAATGGAGTAAAGACAGCCTCTTCAATAAGTGGTGCTGGGAAAACTGGACAGCTACATATAAAAGAATGAAATTAAAACACTACCTAGGGCTTCCCTGGTGGCCCAGTGGTTGAGAGTCTGCCTGCCGATGCAGGGGACACCGGTTCGTGCCCTGGTCTGGGAAGATACCACATGCCGCGGAGCGGCTGGGCCCGTGAGCCATGGCCACTGAGCTTGCGCGTCTGGAGCCTGTTCTCCGCAATGGGAGAGGCCACAACAGTGAGAGGCCCGTGTACCGCAAAAAAACAAAAACAAAAAACAAACACTACCTAACACCATACATAAAAATAAGCTCCAAATGGATTAAAGACCTAAATGTAAGACCAGACACCATAAAACTCTTAGAGGAAAACATAGGAAAAACACTCTTTGACATAAACCACAGCAAGATCTTTTTTGACCCACCTCCTAGAGTAATGGAAATAAAAAAATAAACAATGGGACTTAATTAAAAGCATTTGCACAACAAAGGAAACCATAAACAAGACAAAAAGACAACCCTCAGAATGGGAGAAAATATGTGCAAATGAAACAACAGACAAAGGATTAATCTCCAAAATATAGAAACAGCTCATGGAGCTCAATATCAAAAAAAAATCCAATTAAAAAATGGGTGGAAGACCTAAATAGACATTTCACCAAGGAAGACATACAGATGGCCAAGAGGCACAAGAAAAGATGCTCAACATCACTAATTATTAGAGAAATGTAAATCAAAACTACAATGAGGTATCACCTCACACCAGTCTGGTTGGCTATTATCAAAAATCTAGAAACAATAAATGCTGGAAAGGGTGTGGTGAAAAGGGAACACTCCTGCACTGTTGGTGGGAATGTAAATTGATACAACCACTATGGAAAACAGTATGGAGGTTCCTTACAAATCTAAAAATAGAACTACCATATGACCCAGCAATCCCACTACTGGGCATATACCCAGAGCAAACCATAACTCAAATTCAAAAAGAGTCATGTACCACAATGTCCATTGCAGCACTACTTACAATAGCCAGGACATGGAACCAACCTAAATTGTCCATCGATAGATGAATGGATCAAGAAGATGTGTCACATGTATACAAAGGAATATTGGTCATAAAAAGAAACGAAATTGAGTTATTTGTAGTGAGGTGGATGGACCTAGAGACTGTCATACAGAGTGAAGTAAGTCAGAAAGAGAAAAACAAATACCGTAAGCTAATACATACGTATGGAATCTAAAAAAAAAAAAAAAGGTTCTGATGAACCTAGGGGCAGGACAGGAATAAAGAGGTAGACATAAAGAATGTCCCTCCCTTGAGGTGTGAAGGGGGGCAGGGGGGAGGGAGGGTGAAGTGAGAGTAGCATCGACATATATACACTACCAAATGTAAAATAGCTAGTGGGAAGCAGCAGCATAGCACAGAGAGATCAGCCTGGTGCTTTGCGATGACCTAGAGGGGTGGGATAGGGAGGGTGGGAGGGAGACGCAAGAGGGAGTGGATATGGGGACATATGTATGCCTATGGCTGATTTGCTTTGCTGTACAACAGAAACTAACATGGTATTCTGAAGCAATTATACTCCAATAAAGATATATTAAAAATAAATAAATAAATAAAATGTTTGAGATCAGCAATGGTCAGAGGAAGCATATTACAGCTGACCAAGCAGAAAGGACTTTGGAAATCTCTGCCTCTGCTCTGTGATCCCATTGTCCAATTCTTCTCTCATGAAGAAAGAATTTAACCTTCAGGAAGGATGGTCTGGAAATTTTCTCTGCATCGTATCAGTGATTTCACCAGATGCGTTCTTGTCTCCCTTACTTGCTAAACAGCAGGATATACAGTTTTCCGTGTATCTGAAGGCTCCAAGGAGGGTCCTAAATACTCTCAATGTAAATAAAGAGTAGACAGGGATGGCCCCCTCATTCTGGGTGGGGAGAGCTTCCACAAGATGCTTTCATCAGTGATCTCGTTTGCATGGCTGCCTCCTGCCTCTTAGGGGAAGTACCTGAAGGCCTCCTGGGCTGTCAGGGAGGGAATTTGATCACAAACGCTCTGGTGACTTGAGAGATTGAGCTGTTTGTATACTTATTGGCTTATGGCACATTATCTTCTACATAGTGCCTGTTCAGATCTTGCCTATTTTTTGACTGGTTTGTGTTTTTCAGAAAGTATCTCTTGAACCAGGATCAGAAAACTACAGCCTGCTGACTGGCTGCCTATTTTTGTAACTAATGTTGAATCAAAAGATGCCTGTTAAGAACCCTCCTACACTGTTGGTGGGAATGTAAATTGGTGCAGCCACTATGGAAAACAGTATGGAGGTTCCTTAAACAACTAAAAATGGAGTGGCCATATGATCCAGCAATCCTATTCCTGGACATATATCCGGACAAAACTATAATTCAAAAAGATACATGCATACCAATGTTCATAGCAGCACTATTCACAATAGCTAAGATATGGGAACAACCTAAATGTCCACAGACAGATGAATGGATAAAGAAGATGTGGTATATATATACAGTGGAATATTACTCAACCATAAAAAGAATGAAATAATGCCATTTGCAGCAACATAGATGGGCCTCAAGATTTTCATACTATATGAAGTAAGCCAGACAGATAAAGACAAATACCATATGATATCACTAATATGTGGAATGTAAAATCTGACACAATGAACTTATCTATGAAACAGAAACAGACTCACAGACAAAGAGAACAGACTTGTGTTTGCAAAGGGGTAGGGCATGTGGGGGAGGGATGGATTGGGAGTTTGGGATTAGCAGATGCAAACTACTATATATAGAATAGATAAACAACAAGGTCCTACTGTATAGCACAGGGAACTATATTCAATACGCTGTGATAAATCATGATGAAAAAGAATATGAAAAAGAATATATATATATATATGTATGTATAATTGAATCACTTTGCTGTACAGTAGAAATTAACACATCGTAAATCAGTTATACTCCAATACTATACTACAATACAATACAATACAATACTACTTTAATACTATACTACAAAATAATACTATACTACAATACAATATTACTATAATTCAATCAGCTATAATTGTATATACTTCAATATACAATAAAATAATTTTTTTAAAAAAGAAAAAAAGACACAATGACTCTTACAGTAGACATTACAGTCACATGTCCTCAGTTCCCTCTGAACCCATCCCAAATTCTATGATCCTGTACTATGTTTATTCCTTTGTAAACCTATAACTCTTCCCTTATCTCTCCTTTTTCTTTCTCACCTGACAAAATTCCAACCCTAGTGAAAGCCAGGATCTCATTTCTATTTAGCCAAAAGTTGCTGTATAGAAATATACAGAAATTTTGACTGAAAATAATATTAATATAAAATATTACTGTTCTTTGCTTAAGATTTTATTTTCTCACAATCTATTACTACTATTTATGCAATCTCATTCTTAACCCTCCACCACTTCCTGTTCTCCTGAACCTCAGGTAACATTTTCTATATTCTCTGGCTCATCTTACTCAAACCCTCTTCAACACTTGACACAGATGATAATCCCTCATTTAAATACTTTCTTCTCTGGAATTCCAGGATAACACATTCTTATGGAGTCCCTTCATTTTTTCCATGGGGTTCCTTCTTACACATGGCTTTTACTGTTGGCTTTTTGTCCCTACTAATCCTCTAAATATTATGATAACCAAGATATTATATTTGATGTTCTACCTTTTTCTTTTCATCTGCATGCTATTTTATTTTCTGCATTCTTAATTAGTTTATCCAGTTCAGCAACTTCAAATATGATTCTAAGGTTATATTTCCATTCTAGCCTCTCTCCTGAGCCTTGAGCTCCTGAAACATATATATTATAATTATATATTACAATTATTTAATTTAATGTTCCATGTTATTGATTAATAATCATCTCTGATTAAACATGATGGTTACAGAAGTTTTCATCTTTCTCTCATTGCAACAATTCTCACTTAAGTCTTCTGTGACTCAGTAAATGATACCATGATTCAGTCAGTTGATTTATCTCTTTTTAATTTTTATTGGAGTATAGTTGCTTTACAGTGTTGTGTTAGTTTCTAATGTACAATGATGTGAATCAGCTATATGTATACATATATGCCCTCAGTTGATTTATCTTTGATTTTTATACTTTTCTCTCAAATTTTTTCTATTTTTTCCAGTATATTAGCAAGTCATACTATTTATATCTTCAAAATGTATTCATTTCTCAAAATTTCAGCTACTAATTTTATAGTTCAAGTCACCATCCTTTCTAATATCTAACATAAAAATAGCCTAACACTTGATCTTGCTACCATTATTGTCTCTTCAAATGTGAGCCAGCATGATTGTTCTAAAATATAAATCAGAGCTTGACAGTTTCACCGAACACCCTCACAAGTTTTCCTATTACTCTTAAAATAAAATCCAGCTCCTTAATAATGGCCAGAATTTTACCCATCCTCTGATATAGGTTCTCTAAATTCTGCCTCCTTTCTTCCCATCAGTCATTATGCATTAGCAACTTTAGCTTTTTTTTTTTTTCCCTCTCCTTAATCATGAAAAGCATGTTGCCATCTCGGGGTCTATGAATTTGCATTTCCTGCTTCTCAAACTCTTTCTGCAAGGCTGCTTCCATTTCCTAGCCCAGGTCTCAATTCAAATGAATCCTCCTCATACAGCCTTCTCTGGCTACCTACTCTGAGCCTCACTGTGAGCATCTTATTGAATCCTCTTCATAACACTCATTAATATCTGCCATTATCTTAAACATGTATTTGTTTTTGCATCCATTAACTGTCTCTCACTCTATACTATAAACTTCTTGTGAAAATTCTTACTTCTTATTACTATCCTAGCAACTAGGACAGAGTCTAGCACATAAAAGGCAATCTAGATAAGATTTTGGTCACTTTCTGATTGCAGAAGAAAGAGCTTTATTATAAGTTTGTTTGCCAGAGAGGAGTATATATATTGATATTAAATATTAGGTAGAGGCTATGCTACTAACTCTTTCCTCTTCCAAAAAAAAGAGGGGTTGAGTAAGTGGCTATGATCGGTATCCCATCAAGATTTCACATTTGATCATTTTCCCATAATCATTTTAAAGTTCATCCCATTGTTAAGTGGTGATTTAGAAGTACCTCTCCAGGAATTTCTAGAAAAACTTTACCTATAAAGAGATATACATTCAACTTTCGAATCCAGCAGATAGTTATAGAGTGTTTGGTATGCACCAGGAACTGTGTCAAGCGTAATGGCCAAGAAATACAAGTTTCCTATCTTCACAGAGTGATGTTAGTCAGATAAGTATACTGTAAAAGTCTGGTGTCATGGAATCCAAAGAAATAAAGTATTTGAAGAATGAGAAAAATGGGAAACTATGTATTCAGTGCAGCTTGAGTAAGATAAGTACTGAAATGTGAATACTGAATTCAATGGCTGGGAAATTATTAGTCACCTTAATAGGACTAGATTTGGTAGAGATATTAAGGAAAGGAGTGTGCAATTCTTATTATACTAGGGTTAGAATGAGTACAGCTTTGAAAAAATGGTAGATATAAGCATAGATCTAAGGTTAAAAACCATTTTTGTTTTATTTCAAACAAGGAGAGAAGTTAAGAATGAAAATACTGCTGGAATGAGCTAGTCGGGAGAGAATTAAAGATAAAATAGAGAAATGAGAAATGTTTTAAGTATCAGTGTCTTAAGAAGGGAAAAAGATATGGCAATTTAAAACAAACATTGAAAGGAGCTCCAAGTAGAAGGAGATTCTGGCTGTGAATTCACTTAATTTTGTAGGTTTGGGATAAGAAGAGAAAGAAATTCATAAGTGACAGTTGGCATTTTTTTCCCTAGGAAGTATAAAAAAAAATCTGCTCAGTAGAGAGGGAATCTGAGGTTTGGAAAGGATGGAGAATATTTAAAGTAAACACTGGAAATAGGAGGTTTGAGACACAGAAAAGAATTGCTGAATGATATGGAACAGTGCTGTGAAATAGAACTTTCTGCAGTAATGAAAACTTTCTATACCTTTGCCATACAAAACTATAACCACTATAAAACATGAGGTCACTAAGCATTTGAAGTGTGTCCAGTGCAACTGAGAAACTAATTTTTAATTGTATTTCAATTCAATAAATTTAAATTTAAATAGCCACATGTGGTTAGTGGTTATCATACTAGATAGACAGGTATGAAGGATGTAGTTAGAGACTATAACCATGAATCCACATAGGTAGGGAAGTTTTTTCTGACAATTTTAATCTAAGGTAAAACAGGAAAGGGTTATGGTTAATATATATATATATATATATATATATATACTTTTTAAAAGTATGCTATCTGTCTAACCATTATACAACTTTGAGTCAATATCATGTAACCATGATGATGTTATTTAACTTTGAATTGATCACAGATTCCTGAATCAGGAGCCACACTACAATTAATTCAGTCTATTCGTAATGAAACTTTTCAAGTTAATTTAGCAATTTTAAACACCAGACCCCACCATGTACTGTTAACTGTTTTAACTGTTTCTTACTCTCAACTGCTTAATTCCTACCCCTACAAAAGTCTAGCTCTCCAAGCCCTAAGGAAATGTGAGGAATATACATTAATTCCTTATCAGAGACAGTTGCTGCTCTTCCTGAATCATTGAACAATTAATGTCCTCACTCACTTGCCCTCATATCCCATTTTCTCTGGTAAAGCTTCTGATGTTAGTGGCCTACTTATTGCTCTTACCCCAATCTCTTTAAGTGAGATTCATAATGTATCTTAACCTTTTATTTTTCACAGACCTCGCTTCAGTATTTCTAGATTTAACAGAGCTCCTTTTACATAAAAGTATATAATTATATGAATCTAGGTTCTTATTGAACCAACCACTATAGAAGACACAAATGCCTCTGGAATTAAAGCTTCATAAAAGTAATTTTATCAACACAATGTCTGTGTTCTTGTACCACACATTCTAAATATAAAACTATGTAGAATGTGTCATATTTTGATAGGATTTTAAAATTTTCATGTAGCATTATTTTGTTCTTGCTTCATCACATCAAGCTTGGCATGTCCAATATTCTACAGAACAAATGGATTCTTTCCCAAATGTGATGAATTTGGGTTACCTTTGCCTCTTCTATATCTATACATTTTTCAAAGATTTAGAGCTTTACTTCCAAAAAATTAGGAAATATCACAAAATTGTTAGTAGGAAATCAAGAACAGTGAACACAAAGATTTCAGTGTTACATGGATTTATTTTTACCAAAAAAGCAAGGGTTGATAATTATGACATTCAATAGCAACAATTCTAGGTAATAATTTTGATACATATGGTTATAGTCACTTTATAAAAGAAGAATTGAGGCTTAGAAAGCCTATGTAAAATTTTAAAAATAATGAAATTAGTGAGTGGTGAGCCATGACCCAGCAGAGGTCTAATTTCAATGTTTAGGTGCTTGATACCTACATTGTTTTTCATCTACTTAGAGGAAGTTGTTTTCATTGGAGGAAAGGAGAGGTTTTTTAAGTAAAAAATATATGCATATTTTAAGTCCTAGCATTGTACCTTGACTGTCTTTTCTCAGACTCCTTCACTTTTGTAGGCTTGGCCATGAAAAACCTGAATTGCAGCAGCAGAAAAATGGATAAAAGAGATTAGACCAAAGGTGGATGGGAATGGAAGATTTAATCTGATTGTGACTGCAACTTACTTGAAAATAAAGGAAGCACAGCAAACTAGTGTGGGCTCTAAATTGAATTTGATATCTACATGGTCCAGTCTGGAAGGGTAGTTCATAGCCATAGAGCTCTTGAGGAAGAAATATTTTTCCATTTATTGAAATAATCTTATGGAGAGCTGATTAATGTTCTATAATTGTCTTTGTAAGATCACCTCATTTCTGATTAGATAGATTTATACCTATTTAAAGATGTTTATTTTTTCTATTCTGAATGGATGTATTAGTTTCATTATTCTACCTTTGCTTGCATGTAAGAAAGTTTCATTGTTGTTTTTGTGTGATGTGCCCTGTGTGTATGTGCTTATTAGTGTTTATCTCATTACTGCTCACTTTCATAAACTCGATAATTCTAAGAAATTTTCCCATTGATTTTCACTGGCTTTCTATGGGTCAAGTAATGCAGCCTGAAAATAATGATGATCATGGCTTTTTTATTAATTTTTCCCCCCAAACAATAAACCCTCAGGTCTATGCTAGCTGCTAAAGTTTTCTTCAAACTGCAACTCATTTAGGCATATGTAAGTCTTATGCTGACTTTGCTCTCTCTGTCTTCTTTGTGTGTCTCTCTTGTTTAATCATTTTCTTTAATATTTCTTTTATCACTATTTTTGTAGAAAATTTCCACAAAATTTCTATGCATATACTGTTCCATTTTCTGCAGTTAATTATATTCCACAATTTCTGATTTACATTTTCTGTAGTCAGTGAATTTTGAGTTGTCTTAAATACTTTGATGAACCCAAGCAACTTTTCCCACTTTAGATTGAAAGTGATTCTCAATCCACTTTCTCTTTATTACTTCCTATAGCTTTTCATCCATCCTAGATCATAGAACTTTCTATAATTTTCTCCTGACGTTTTTAGTAAAATATATCAAAGGGTTTCTGTTTACCCATATTCTCATACATGTTTTACTGTATCTTCATGCATAGGATACTCTTTGTGACATAGATCCCACGGTGGTTTATTTTCTTCAACTAAACATTTTATCTAGTACGGGAGTTTGCCAATGTGTGTATAAACAATGAAGGGGAGGGAGCAGGTAAATTAACTCTTGCCCAACAAAATAGATGGTATCTTTCACTTGGGTGGGGACCACAGCTATTTTGATTACCACTGTATACCTAGTACTTAGCAAAAAAAGCTCAATATATAATATTCTTGAATAGATGAATAATAAAATCTCATTCTTAGATAGTTAAGTGAAGAATCAGCTGATATGCACAGCTTCTGGTCCAATTAACAGTATATATGAGTATATATCAGTAAACATATTAATCTTTACTGATCTGAGGTAGACCTTTCCCCTTTTTCCACTGAATACTTCTATGACCACGTGAAGTTAATAAACAAAACCACCTTCTCAGCAAACACACACACACACACACACACACACACACACATACAGAATACCTACAATCCCTCATGTAGACCTATCAAGGTTTTCACTGAATCCTACAGGACTTTACTTGTGAGGATTTCATTTCCTCCTTTGCACTGTGCCATAGGCAGGTCCACCACTTTGATTTTTGTAGGAATTTTAGTCTGAAAGTTTGGAGACCGAGAGCAGAACATAAATACTCAAAACCTTGTGTAATGATGGCAAGTTTTCCTGACTAGTTCTGGGTGGCAGGAATTAAATAAGAAAATGTGTTTAAGCTGGCCACGTGTCTCCCAGTGAAGCTCTTTTGTTAAAGGAAAGTCTTCCTGGACTCTAAGAATTTGTGTAACCAGACATGTTAATTTTTGATGCTCTCATGAGTTTCTATCTATTTAATGTTTTCACTTTTTATTTTCCTTCCCTGTTTTGCTAGAACTTCACAGACTGCTAGACAATATTTTATTTTGGAAGATATATCTGTTTTGTTTAGGATTATATGACTGCTTTGAGATGCCTTAATATACAGTTATATATATGTAATAGTTTCTCGAGAACTGTATAAGGACCTGGGGAAGAAATTGCTGGTTGCCCCCAATATCAGTTTGCCTCTTTATTCAATCATATTAATATTCATCTTGGAAAATGGTTTCTCAACAACAAACCTATGTTTCCCAGCCTCCTTTTCTGTTAACGTGGCCAAAAGACTAAGTTCTAGTCAGTGGAAAGGAGGTGAAAATTACATGTAGCAGATTCCAGAAAACTTGCTTCCGAGACCACTGGCATAAGTACTACTATTTTATTTTCAATTCTTCCTCCATCCTGCTGCTTAGAACATGATACCTGGGATGTAAATGTCATTCTCCTGAACTAAGTTATTGAAGCATCACTGAGCAGCAAGATTGAAGAAGTCTAATTTCTTGAGTCACAGTAGGAAGAGGATTTATTTTTCTGGAACTACAATTTAATATCTTGTATTATAATATTAAATATTATAAGTTAATATCTTGTAAATTATTTTCTGTTTTATTTACAAATATATCAGCAGCAATTCCTTGTGTGGAAGGTGATAGGGAATAAAAATAAATAAAATACCCACCTGTTATTAGATGTAAAAAAAAAGTCACCATTTCAATTAAAAGCAAATCCTCCCTTGAAATCTTTTTTTCTTTTTTGTAGCTTAAAACAGCATGGGTTTATTATGTCAAGTTTGGGAGTTCAGGAGTCTGAAATGGGCTTCACTGGGCTAATATCAATATCAATAACTAAAGGCTGCTCATATTCTTGGCTTATGTCCTCCTTGCAACTCCAAAGTCAGCAATGGCCAGTCAACATTTTTCCTGCGACAACACTCTGACCCTGATTCTTCTGCTTCTTCTTGTTCCATATTTAAAGACCTTGTCGTTGCATTGGGTCCACTCAGAAAATTCAGGATAATCTTCTTATTTTAAGGTCAGCTGATTAGCAAACTTAATCCCATTTTAAATATTGATTGCTGCATATCATATAACAAAATATTCACAGATTCTGGGGGTTAGGATGTGGACATCTTTGGGGACTATTATTCCACCTACCATGCATATTTGTTATAAATTCATATAATCTACCCTTGATGAACTTTCAACTTTCATTTCTTACCATTCTGTGCCTGCCTTGATACAACTAAAATACTGTAATCTCCTTGTTGTTCTTTGAAAATGTGGATTTCACTCAAATGGCAGGGATCTTATGTCATCTTTTCCTTCTTCCTTGAAGAAAAGTCTTCTCAAAGATGTATGTTTCAAATTCTCCTTTGTGTTGTTTCATTTGCTCAAATGTCCTATTTTCAAAAAGCCCTTCACTAACAAACCTATGTAATATAATATACTCTATAACTATCATTTCCTTACCATGCTTCACATTTTTTGTAAAATATATGTACTTGTTTCTTTTACTATTGTCTGACTCAAGAATTTAAGCACAATCAGGGCAGAGATTTAATATGTTTTGATTCACCTCAGTGTCCTTAGCATCTAAAAAAGGGACTGTTAGAGAACAAGCACTCAAATATTTGTTATATAAATGGAGAGATGTACAAATGCATGCTATTCATGCTCAAATCTATGGTAAGTACTTCACATTTGATATATCATTTGATTATCTTGGCTTGCTGATGAAGCCATTTATCACTTATATTTTATAGTTCAGATAACCATGGTTCATAGAAATTATTTTATCTGAGACTCCACAGTAGCAAAACTGGGACACTTACTCATACGTGTTTGATTCCATATTCCATATTGTCCCACAACCAAGTTTATACTATTCCTCTACACTATGCTATTTTTTAAATTTATTTATTATTTTTATTTATTTATTATTTTTGGCTGTGTTGGGTCTTTGCTGCATGCAGGCTTTCTCGAGTTGCGACTAGCGGGGGCTACTCTTCGTTGCGGTGCGCAGGCTTCTCTTGTTGCGGAGCACAGTCTCTAGAGCATGTGGGCTTCAGTATACGTGGTGTGTGGGCTCAGTAGTTGTGGCTTGTGGGCTCTAGAGTGCAGGCTCAGTAGTTGTAGTGCACAGGCTTAGTTGCTCCGCGGCATGTGGGATCTTCCCGGACCAGGACTCGAACCCGTGTCCCCTGCACTGGCAGGCAGATTCTTAACCACTGCGCCACCAGGGAAGCCCTACACTGTGCTATTTTATAGAGATGAATATGCTGATCCATGTCTTCAAAGTGACTACAATTTTATTGGAGATGTTAGATACTTCAATTAAAGGACAGATATCAAGGCATAAAAATTAGTGTATGGAAGAAACAGTAGAGTACCTGTTACATAGTATGTTTCCATAAAAATGTACTGAAAACTTCTTGAAGAAAATAAAATTCTTTAAGATTCCAGAAAAATTACAAAGTTGGAGATATTGGCGACATCTTCAGAGATGAGGTGTATTTGAACAGCATGAGAATGAAAAGTGCATGCACTTCTCATTTATGGATTCTCTGACAATGTAATTGGTAGGTGAATTTACCTATGTTGAGCATCCTGATACAGACCAGAGAGACCTTGGTTATGATTCATTTAGGATAGTTTACAGTACAGTGGTTCTCCACTATGGTTCTACATTATAATCACCTGGGAAACTTTACAAATACTTCTCCATAGTCACCTCACCCAAACAGAGATTTAATTGGCACCAGAATCTTTAAAATTTCCTTAAGTGGTTCTAATATTTAACCAAGGCTGGGAGCCACTGCCATAGTATATGTGTCCATGAGAATACTTAATAAAGCTCAGGGTCTGCATGTAGGCATAGAAATGCTTAGACTTAACAAATTAATGGTTGCTTTAAACTATAATTTGTTGAAGAAAGCATATTTGATAAGAAACATTGTACTGCATCAATCCAATTTCTGTATGTAATAAATGAATATATAATTTAACTTAAATATCCAATAATTGAGTCTTGAAAAACTTATAAATATCTTGCCATTATTCATGAATATAAATTACTGGGTTTTAAGTAAATTAAATTATCTTTTCATGCCCTCAAAATAATGTATGCCTTCCTTCAAACATTTCATTGGCATAAAATTCTCAGAAGCATTCATTCCTTTTGTTTTGTCTGGGTAGAAGTTTGTTGTTTTGTTTTTTTTTTAAACATCTTTATTGGAGTATAATTGCTTTACAACGTTGTGTTAGTTTCTGCTGTATAATTAAGTGAATCAGCTGTATGCTTACATATATCCCCATATCCTCTCCCTCTTGCATCTCCCTCCCACCGTCCCTATCCCACTCCTCTAGGTGGTCACACAGAGCACTGAGCTGATCTCCCCACGCGATGCAGCTGCTTCCCACTATCTATTTTACATCTGGTAGTGTATATATGTCAATTCTACTCTCTCATTTCGTGCCAACTTAACCTTCTCCCTCGCTGTGCCTTCAAGTTCATTCTCTACGTCTATGTCTTTATTCCTGTCCTGCCCATAGGTTCATCTGTACCATTTTTTTTTAAGATTCCATATATTTGTGACAGTATATGGTATTTGTTTTTCTCTTTCTGACTTACTTCACTCTGTGTGACAGACTCTAGGTCCATCCACCTCACTAGAAATAACTCAATTTCATTTCTTTTTATGGCTGAGTAATATTCCATTGTATATATGTGACACATCTTCTTTATCCATTCATTTATCGATGGGCATTTCAGTTGCTTCCACGTCGTGGCTATTGTAAATAGTGCTGCAGTGAACATTGTGGTACATGCCTCTTTTTGAATTATGGTTTTCTCAGGGTATATGTCCAGTAGTGGGAAGGCTGGGTCATATGGTAGTTCTATTTTTAGTTTTTTAAGGAACCTCCATACTGTTCTCCATAGTGGCTGTATCAATGTACATTCCCACCAACAGTGCAAGAGGGCTCCCTCCAGCATTTTTTGTGTGTAGATATTTGATGATGGCCATTCTGACTGGTGTGAGATGATATCTCATTGTAGTTTTGATTTGCATTTCAGTAATGATTAGTGATGTTAAGCATCCTTTCAATTGTTTGTTTGCAATCCATATATCTTCTTTGGAAAAATGTCTGTTGAGAGCTTCTGCCCATTTTAGGATTTGGTTGTTTGTCTTATTGATATTCAGCTGCATGAGCTGCTTGTATATTTTGGAGATTAATCTCCTGTCAGTTGCTTCATTTGCAAAAATTTTCTCCCATTCTGAGAGTTGTCTTTTTGTCTTGTTTATGGTTTCCTTTGCTGTGCAAAAGCTTTTAAGATTCAATAGGCCCCATTTGTTTATTTATGCTTTTATTTCCATTTCTCTAGAAGGTGGATCAAAAAGGTTCTTGCTGTGATTTTCATCAAAGAGTGTTCTTCCTATGTTTTCTTCTAAGAATTTTATAGTGTCTGGTCTCACATTTAGGTCTTTAATCCATTTTGAGTTTATTTTTTGTATGGTGTTAAGAAGTGTTCTACTTTTACTCTTTTACATGTAGCTGTTCAGTTTTCCCAGCACCACTTATTGAAGAGGCTGTCTTTTCTCCATTGTATATTCTTTCCTCCTTTATCAAAAATAAGATGACCATATGTGTGTGGGTTTATGTCTGGGCTTTCTATCCTGTTCCATTGATCTATATTTCTGTTTTTGTGCCAGTACCACACTGTCATGATTACTGTAGCTTTGTAGTGTAGTCTGAAGTCAGGGAGCCTGATTCCTCAAGCTCCGTTTTTCTTCCTCAAGATTGCTTTTACTATTCAGGGTATTTTTTTGTTTCCATACAAATTGTGAAATTTTTTGGTCTAGTTCTGTGAAAAATACCAGTGGTAGTTTGATAGGGATTGCATTGAATCTGTAGATTGCTTTGGGTAGTAGAGTCATTTTCGAAGTGTTGATTCTTCCAATCCAAGAATATGGTATATCTCTTCATCTGTTTGTATCATCTTCAATTTCTTTCATCAGTGTCTTAATTTCTCTTTCAGATTTTTCATCATTAGTATATAGGAATGCAGGAGATTTCTGTGCATTAATTTTGTATCCTGTTGCTTTACCAAATTCATTGATTAGCTCTAGTAGTTTTCTGGTAGCATCTTTAGGATTCTCTATGTATAGTATCATGTCATCTGCAAACAGTGACAGTTTTACTTCTTCTTTTCCCATTTGGATAACTTTTATGTCTTTTTCTTTTCTGATTGCTGTGGCTAAAACTTCCAAAACTATGTTGAGTAATAGCAGTGACAGTGGGCAACCTTGTCTTGTTCCTGCTCTTATAGGAAATGGTTTCAGTTCTCACCATCGAGAATGATGTTGGCTGTGGGATTGTCATATATGGCCCTTATTATGTTGAGGTAGGTTCCCTCTATGACTACTTTCTGGAGAGATTTTATTATAAACATGTGTTGAATTTTGTCAAAAGCCTTTTCTGCATCCATTGAGATTATCATATAGATTTTATTCCTTAATTTGTTAATGTGGTGTATCACATTGATTGATTTGCTTATATTGAAGAATCCTTGCATTCCTGAGATAAACCACACTTAACCATGGTGTATGATCCTTTTAATGTACTGTTGAATTCTGCGTGTTAGTATTTTGTTGAGGATTTTTTCATCTATGTTCATCAGAGATATTGGCCTGTAATTTTCTTTTTTTGTGTCATCTTTGTCTGGTTTTGGTATCAGGGTGATGGTGGCCTCATAGAATGAGTTTGGGAGTGTTCCTCCCTCTGCTATATTTTGGAAGAGTTTGAGAAGGACAGGTGTTATCTCTCCTCTAAATGTTTGATAGAATTCGCCTGTGAAGCCATCTGGTCCAGGGCTTTTGTTTGTTGGAAGATTTTTAATCACAATTTCAATTTTAGTGCTTGTGTTTGGTCTGTTTATATTTTCTATTTCTTCCTGGTTCAGTCTAAGAAGGTTGTGCTTTTCTAAGAATATGTCCATTTCTTCCAGGTTGTCCATTTTATTGGCATAGAGTTGCTTGTAGTAATCCCTCATGATCTTTTGTATTTCTGCAGTGTCAGTTGTTACTTCTCCTTTTTCATTTCTAATTCTGTTGATTTGAGTCTTCTCCCTTTTTTTCTTGATGAGTTTGGCTAGTGGTTTATCAATTTTGTTTATCTTTTCAAAGAACCAGCTTTTAGTTTTATTGATCTTTGCTAATGTTTTCTTTGTTTCTTTTTCATTTATTTCTGATCTGATCTTTATGATTTCTTTCATTTGCTAACTTTGGGGTTTTTTCTTCTTCTTTCTCTAATTACTTTAGGTGGAAGGTTAGGTTGTTTATTTGAGATGTTTCTTGTTTCTTGAGGTAGGATTATATTGCTATAAACTTCCCTCTTAGAACTGCTTTTGCTGTATCCCATAGGTTTTGGGTCATCGTGTTTTCATTGTCATGTTTCTAGGTATTTTTTTATTTCTTCTCTGATTTCTCCAGTGATCTCTTAGTCATTTAGTAGCATATTGTTTAGCCTCCATGTGTTTGTATTTTTTATAGTTCTTTTTCCCTGTAATTGATATCTAGTCTCATAGTGTTGTGGGTGGGAAAGATACTTGATATGATTTCAGTTTTCTTAAATTTACCAAGGCTTGATTTGTGACCCAAGATATGATCTATCTTGGGGAATGTTCCATAAGCACTTGGGAAGAAAGTGTGTTCTGTTTTTTTTGGATGGAATGCCCTATATAAATATCAATTAAGTCCATCTTGTTTAATGTATCATTTAAAGCTTGTGTTTCCTTATTTATTTTCATTTTGGATGATCTGTCCATTGGTGAAAGTGGGGTGTTAGAGTCCCCTACTATTATTGTGTTACTGTCAATTTCCCATTTTTGGCTGTTAGCATTTGCCTTATGTATTGAGGTGTTCCTATGTTGGTGCATAAATATTTACAATTTTTATATCTTCTTCTTGGATTGATCCCTTGATCACTATGCGGTGTCTTTTTCTCTTGTAATAGTCTTTATTTTAGTGTATTTTGTCTGATATGAGTATTGCTACTCCAGCTTTCTTTTGATTTGCATTTGCGTGGAATATCTTTTTCCATTTCCTCACTTTCAGTCTATATGTGTCCCTAAGTCTGAAGTGAGTCTCTTGTAGCCAGCATATATGCTGGTCTTGTTTTTGTACCCATTCAGCCAGTCTATGACTGGAGCATATAATCCATTTACATTTATGGTAATTATCAACATGTATGTTCCTGTTACCATTTTCTTAGTTGTTTTGGTTTGTTATTGTAGGTCTTTCGCTTCTCTTGTGTTTCCTTCCTAGAGAAGTTCCTTTAGCATTTGTTGTAAAGCTGGTTTGGTGGTGCTGAATTCCCTTAGCTTTTGCTTGTCTGTAAAGCTTTTAGTTTCTCCATCGAAATGAATGAGATCCTTGCTGTGTAGAGTAATCTTGGTTGTAGGTTTTTTCCTTTCATCACTTTAAATATGTCTTGCCACTCCCTTCTGGCTTGCAGAGTTTCTGCTGAAAGACCGGCTGTTAACCTTATGGGGATTCCCTTGTATGTAATTTGTTCCTTTTCTCTTGCTGCTTTTAATAGTTTTTTCTTTGTATTTAATTTTAGATAGTTTGAGTGATATGTGTCTTGGTATATTTCTCCTAGGATGTGTCCTGTATGGGACTCTCTGCGCTTCCTGGTCTTATTTCCTTTCCCATGTTAGGAAAGTTTTCAACTATAATCTCTTCAAATATTTTCTCAGACCCCTTCTTTTTCTCTTCTTCTTCTGGGACCTCTATAATTAGAATATTGGTGCATTTATGTTGTCCCAGAGGTCTCTGAGACTGTCTTCAATTCTTTTCATTCTCTTATCTTTATTCTGCTCTGCAGTAATTATTGTATTTTCCAGGTCACTATTATAATTTCCAGGTCACTTATCCATTCTTCTGCCTCAGTTGTTCTGCTATTGATTCCTTCTAGAGAATTTTTAATTTCATTTATTTTGTTGTTCATCATTGTTTGTTTGTGCTTTATTTGGTTCCTTTTAAAACATTTCTTATATTTTCTCCATTCTGTTTCCAAGATTTTGGATCATATTTACTATCATTACTGTAAATTCTTTTTCAGGTAAACTGCCTATTTCCTCTTCATTTGTTAGGTCTTATGGGTTTTTACCTTGCTCCTTCATCTGCTGCGGATTTCCCTGTCTTCTCATTTTGTTTAACTTACTGTGTTTGGGGTCTCCTTTTTTCAGGCTGCACATTCGTAGCTCCTGTTGTTTTTGATGACTACACCCAGTGGATGAGGTTAGTTTTGTGGTTTGTGCAGGCTTCCTGGTGGAGGGGACTGTTGCCTGTGTTCCAGTGGGTGGGGCTGGATCTTGTCATTCTTGTGGGCAGGGTTGTGTCCCGTGGTGTGTTTTGGGATGTCTGTGAACTTAGTATGACTTTAAGAAGTCTCTCTACTAATGGGTGGTGTTGTGTTCCTGTCTTGCTTGTTGTTTGGCATGGGGCATACAGCACTGGGGCTTGCTGGCCGTTGCGTCGAGCTGGGTCTTAGTGTTGAGTTGGAGATCTCTGGAAGAGCTCTTATGTGGGACCAGAAGGTCTCTGGTGGTCCAATGTCCTGAACTCAGCTCTCCCACCTCAGAGGCTCAGGCCTGATGCCAGGCCAGACCACCAAGACCATTTCAACCATATGGTTATCATTCTTTTCAGTGGTGGACCAACAGTAGGACAGGGAGATTTTTTGTCCAAGCTAAAATCCAGCTGGAGAAGGTCATGTAGAGGACATAATGGCTCCTCCCTTGGAATCTTATGCAATAGAATTTATAAGTTGAAGTCATACTTCAGAAGTCAATGTATATATAGTGTAGGCAGTATATCATTTGACTCTTCTAGGAATAGAAGTTTATTAATATGAACCCCATTCAGTCAGAATTTGCGATAATTTGAAAGGAACCCATCATTACCTAGGGAAAATGACTTTACTTTAAAATTGACAGTATAAACATAGTTAACAGATTTTGATGTGCTATTTTATATGGAAACAAAGGCATTCTAATTTCTGATTTCCCTCATCTGCTAAAAGCAGGTCCCTAAACACCTAATTTAGATAGTACTTGTTTAGACCTGAGTTCCTATGTGGCCAGAATACAAAGAATACTCTATTTCTTATGAACTATTCCCTCATGAAAATATTTTAGTAGTTTAGAAAAGTTTCACTTTAAACTAGACAAATGAACAGAAAAAATTATCAGAAATTTTAGCTGTTTTTCCCAGAAAGACTCTCATAATATACTAGGCCAAATAAAGTATAACCTAGAGACTTCCAGCTCCATCTGGAAGATACTTACACAGGAGTTGGAAGTGCTGGCCAGGGGGATGCTGCTACAATTGTGCTGCAGCTTCAGTTTTTAACTCTTTAGCTAATAATTGATAGAAAATCTTAATCTTACCCGTTTCTATCAAAACTACAAATATACTTGCCTAACTCTACTTCTAAGAGTACATCCTTCAGATATTATGGCATATGATTAAAATGCGTTTGAGAGCATATTAGTTGATTTTTATTTATAATTCCAAAGGATTGGTCAAAGGATTGTAACAAACCAGTGCTCATTAATATGGGACTGATTAAGTCAACTATGAAATTGTTGCATAATGGAATGCCTGCAACTGTTGAAAACATGAAGGAAAAAAAAATAAGGAAACTATGTGCTAATGTGAATAGATTTTCAAGATATATGAAATTGGTGAGTCCAATATAATAGTACTTGGGCAGTTTTATTTGGTTTATACTATTCATTCTAAAACAAACAAAAAACAAGAAGATGCAGACAATGCACATATTATATTAACTTCTGTGAAAGAAATGGAAGAAATGTATGATTATTTATGATCATATTTCCTTGGAAAGAGACATTAACAAAATTAGTTACTTAAGTAGTGGACTGAGAGAGGGCAGTGTTGAGAATGAGGTTTTTCACTTTAAACATTTGTATATGATTTCCTTTTTTAACCAAGTGAATGCATTACATATTTTTAAAAACTGGTTATTTTTGTCTACATTAAACATGAAGAATTTTAACTCAGCCCTTCCATTCTGTTTTAGAAGAATTTGTGCTATAAATCCGAAATAAATAAAATAAAACAATAACTGAGATAGTCATTTCCAAGATGTCCCTTGTCTAATCATATATTCATTAATATAATTTTTAGAATTATAGAAATCTAGAGCTTCTAAATACTTTACCTAAAGATGGCATTCTCTTAATATCATTTTGTGGATGAAAAGTTTGCATATATAAGACAACTTTTAGTATCATGCCTGAGAAATGAAAACATTTATGACAGCATTAATGTTAGTTATCACAGCCTTATGAGTCTCTTCAGCAAAATATTGAATGCTATCTTTTCTTTTACTACATATATATATATATATATATATATATATATATATATATATATATTACAAGGTGGTAAATTGTTATTAAGAGTAAAATCTATGACATTTAATGAGCACCTGCTAAGAGAGTGTGGGTCAGTGTTTTTGATGAAACATTTACCAGCTACTTATTATAATTTGCATCATTAGGCCTCTAAACTGCAGCTTCCATAAGAAGAAAAACATTTTCTTAACCCACTTTGTAAGTGTTTATAATGCCGTTGATTTTCAGCTGTGAAAGCATAATTTATTGTATTCATAGGTTTTCATGGAGAAAGAGGCCGGATGAGCTTTTCTACTAACAGTCTTTCTTATTTGATTATATCATTCTACACCTAGTGCATATGGAGAATTTGAATTCATTCAGCTGAAAATGCTTCCATTTAGGTCCTATACATGTGTTTTGTGAGCCCTAAATTTTTATATCTAAAGAGAAAATAGATGGAAGAAATGGGGAAAAGTGTGAAAGTTATGAAAGGCGTTTGTCTGCATCTAAGTATTAAACAAAGTATCTCTTACTTATATAATACCTGGCATGCTAGATGCTTAACTTATATCAAAAGCATTTAATGCCCTTTAGAGAACTATAAGGTCTCTATGAGGTACCTACTACTGTTAGACTCATTATAAATAAAGGGAAACCTGAGAGGTTAAAGAGTGTGTTCCAGATCACACAGTATTATGTAATAGAATCAGAAGTGAATCCAGGCAGTTTGGGTCCAGAATCTGTGCTCTTAGACATTATGATAGAAGGAGTTAACAAATAATTAATGGAATATGCACTACACTGACTAAATATATGAATGAATTAATAAATGAATGGATGAATGAATGAATGAAAAACAGTTTTATATCTACATATGTATAAGCCATCACCACAATGAAGATAATAAACATATTTATCATTCCCAAGAGTTTCTTCCTGACACTGTGTAATACCCTCTCCAGCCCCTCCCACTACAACTGAACTGTTTCCTGTTAGTAGATGAGTTTTATATACATATTATCAAGTAGTTTGCACTCTCTTTTGTCTGAGGTGTCTTTCAATTGGCATAATTACTTTGAGATTCATTAGCTGTCTTACAGGTAGCAATAGTTTATTACTCTTTTTGCTGAGTACTATTCCACTGTATTGACAAATCACAGTTTATGTAACCTATCACTTATTGATGAACATTTGATTATTTCCAGTTTTGCCTATTACAAATAATGTTGCTTCAAATATTCATTTATAGGATTTGGTCATATACTTTCTATTCTTTTGGTAAATACCCACTAGCAGTGTGTCTGAATAACATGATAGGTACATTTTAGCTTTTTTAAGAAAATGTCAAATTTTCCAAAGTGATTGTACCATTTTGTATTCCCAACAGTAATGTATCAGATTTTCAGTTCCTCTACATCCTTGCCAACACTTAGAATGGTCAGTTGTTTCAACTGTAGCCATTCTAATTGGTACAGGTATACAGTGATAGCTTAGTATAGTATTAATTTGCATTTTCCAAATGACTAATGATATTGAGCATCTTCTCACGTGTTTATATTCCATCCATTTATCACCATTAGTAAAATGTTTAAATCTTTGACTATTTTTAAATTGTAATGATTGCTTTATTAGTGAGTTTTAAGAATACACACACACACACACACACACACACATATATATATATATAACACATTGCACTGGAGATTCTAGTCAGTGTCATTAGGCAAAACTGAAAGAAATAAAAGATGGCATCCAGATTGGAAAGGGAGAAGTGCAACTGCCTTTATTTGAAGAAGACGTGATCATCTATGTAAAAAACCTGATGGTACCCACAAAAATAGTTTATAGAACAAATAAATGAGTTTAGCAGCATTTCAAAATACAATATAAAAAGGAAGTGTATTTTTATATACTAGTAATATACTATAAGAAATTGAAAGTAAAAACATACCGTTTACAATGGCATCAAAATATATGAAATATTTACATATAAATCTGCCAAATATGTGCAAGAGTTATATAATAAAAACTACAAATCACTGCTGGGAGAAATTAAAGAAGTCTTAAATAAATGGAGAAATATGCCTTGTTCATGAGTCAGACGACTCAATATTGTTACCATATAAATTCTCCCTAAACTGATGTATAGATTCAACACAATACCAATCAAAATTCCTACAGGTTTTTTAAAAATATTGAAACCAACAAATGATTTTAAAATTCAAAGTGTTTAGGGCCTAGAATAACTAAAACAAAAATATCTTTTTATTGAAAAAGAACAAAGTTGGAGGGCTAAGACTCCTGATTCCATAAATTGTGGCATGGTTATTATAAAGCTGCAGTGATCAAAAGAATCCAATATTGGTGCAAAAGTAGTAAAACAAATCAAAGGAACAGAATAAAGAGTCCAAATATAGACCCACATATTTATGGACAACTAATTTCTGACAAAAGTTCAAAGGCAATTAATTCAGTGTAGAAAGGATCTTTTCAAAAATGGTATTGAATTATTTGGATATTCCTATTCAAAACAAAACATGAACCTTAGTGCATCCTCATATCATAAACAAAAATAACTCAAAATTAATCATAGATCTAAATATAAAACTCAAAATTATAATTCCTAAAAGAAATAAAATTTTTTTACTTTGGCTTAGGCAAAGATTTCTTAGCTACAGCACTACAGCACAATCCATAAAAGAACACTTTGATAAGCTGGGAATCATCAAAATTTAAAACTTGCTGCCCTTCAAAAAAAAAAAAAATCAGTATTAAGAGGATGGAAAGGCAAACCACAGACTCAGATAAGTATTTGTCAGCATATGTCTGAAATTACTTTGTTTGTTTGTTTGTTCATTGCTATAACATATGCCACTAGAGTGTCAGGATCTTGTTTATATTTTTAAGCACTGTATACCTAACATTTAGAATAGTGTTATGAATATAATAGATCCTCAAAAAATATTTCTCTAATGAAAGAGTGATTGAATGAACTAACGAACAAACAAATCAGCATATAGGTGGAAATTAAAGCTTTGAGAGAATTGCCTCTCAAACTTTAGCATGGAGTGGAATCATTTTGAAATCTTGTTAAAATGTAGAGTCTGATCAGTAAGTTCTGAGATGGGACTTGAAGTTCTGCATTTCTAACAAGCTCCAGGTGATGGCAAGGCTACTGGTCCTGGGACCACTCATAAGAAGCAATGGCATAGAGTATTTAACTCAAGACAAAGACACATAGATGAAAGTTCAATTGTAGGTATAGAAATTAACACTGTTTCTTTATGAAAGAATTGACAATTTTCTCATTAAATTATATGTGAGGTCACCTGCTGAGGAGTAATGGCATGGAAAACTAGGAGTATTCAGAGGAAGAAAAGATGAAATAAAAAGAGAGTTGTTTTCAAAGAGGAAGACAGGTAAAATAATTTCAATGAACCTTTGCAAATATCTACTAATAGAGAAAATATAGACTCTGTAGTATGGAGAGTCAATATGCAAACAAATTAACCCTTTAAAACTATCATCTTAAAACTTCAGGTGTATGTTTCTTTCCTGTTGCTTATTTATCACCCATTCCCCCCCATACTTGTTTAAACCAGAAAATGAAAAAATTCTAAAGTGTAAATCAGTTTGGTAGGCCTGCTTGTTAACAACGCCAGGAAGATTTTGATAAAGAAAGGAGGCTGGAATTTAATAGTTCAAATGAGATTTGGGGATTTGTTCTAGATTTCATTAACGTGCTATACTTACCTTGATTTCTACTGGGAATTGAGAGTTGAGAATAATGAGCACATATTTGATGTTTAGGATGAAAAAAATAATCGAACTGTCACCTAAGCATACATTTTACAGACTATTAAATTTTATATAACCTACAACATATTTGATTGAGAAGACAAAATATTTTAGGGATGAGACCCTCTTAATCATATAAGCAACTCATTACATTGCTGAATAGCTCAGCCAGGCAACTCTTCCTTATACTGAAATCAAAGTCTGTCTCCATTCAATTGTTCTAACTCATTCCTGTAGCTCTAGGGAACATCAATTCCAATTCCTCTTCCAGGTTTCAGATTTTCAAATACTTGAAAGCAGAAATCATGCTGCCAACTCCTCTGAAGCTGAGTATCTTCAGTATCTGCCAACGTTTTTCAGTAACAAGAGCTACAAACATTTGATTTTCTTGTTCACACTGCTTTTAATTTGTCCTCATTGTCTGTGACCTATTGAAAATCATACCAACAGCAGTAAATATTATGCTTAGTACGTTGGAACAAAGGACTTCCTTAACCCAAACACTATATGTGTATCAATACAGTCCAAGTTAACAATGAGTTTTTACACCAAGAGTAAGCACTGAGTAAGAATCAGTTTAATTCAAAATTACAGTTTCTCATTAACTTCAATGAAAACTGGATCCACATATCCTAACACATTCTGTGTCTCATTTAGACCACATATTATATTGGAAAAAAGTGACAATATATCTACCAGTTACTGATTACACTTGGCAAGACATATACTCTCTTTTAACTGCAATTTTCCCACTATGCAAATGAAGCATGCATAATTCTATTAGCCTGTCCACAAAAACTCATATACAGGAAAGCACTTTGTGAAAATGTCGTGAAATAATAGTGTTTACTATTTATTTCAAATTTTAGCAAATCTTACTCATAGTAATCAAAACTACAAGTTTTCAACTTGCACAAAACTGGATTTAAAAATGTAGCTTGTGCTATTTACTCCTTGTCTCTGACCTTGAGAAAGTTTCTTAACTTTTCTGACCTTCAGTTATGTTGCCTATAAATGTATTATCCATACCTAACTTGTAGGCTTTTGAGGAGGATTAAATGAGAAAATCTGTGCAAAGTGTTTTGTATAAGGCATGGCATACAGCAAGCAACTACTAAAGATACCTTTAAATTTTACTTCTCCTAAAAGACCTCATCATCAAGAGTAATTGTAATTATTTTTTATATATGCTGTTTGACTTAGAAAGAAAAAAAAATACATGTCACAGTTTAGAAAAATTCCAATTTAAAATAAATTTTAACAAATTGACTCAACAGTAAGTTTTGGTTATATAAAAACAAGTAGATCAGTTCATTTTCTTAGAGTATCAGATGTTATTGTACACTTTAGTTGGAGATATGCCTCAAATAATCCTCCCAAACCTGATGTTAAAAGTAATCATTTATATTTTTACAGAATACTTACTTTGTTCTTGGCATTGTGCTAGACAATTTATGCACCTTCATGTGAGACTTATGTCAACCCTGTGAGGAAAGTTACTATATTTATTTTACAGGGGAAGAAACTGGAACATAGAGAGATATAGTCAGACTGAAAAAATATGAGGAGAAAAACAAAACTTTATGAAATAAGGGCCATTAAAACATACATTGTTAAAAAAAAAATGGTGAGTATATATTCTCTTCAGTATCTAAAGATCACCCAGGGGATGAATCAGAACTTTGAGAAGCAAAAGGGAAGTAATAATTCACTGTAGTGTAAAACACTGATTTAATACATTTCGAGGTAAGGGAATAAAGGTCTTGGGGCTGAGGGACAAAAACATACATACATACATACATACATACATAAAATAAATAAATAAACAAACAAACCCAATAAGTAAGAGCTAGAGGTTATATTAAATTCTGATATGGGAATAGGTGTCTAAAAGAATTAAGCATAACTTCAGTGACATCTTACCACACATAAAAGTAACAACATTTTAAAATGTTTCACAGGCTTTCTCTTTTTTTAAAAATTCAATAAAATAAAAGTATATTATGCCATGGAAATAGTCTTTTTTTTTTTTTTTAAGTTAGATCATTTCCAAAGGTACTTCACCAAACTTAAGCCTGGTCAACTTTTAAAAACACCATGTGTATAAAGTTTGTTTGTCCTTAGTATTTTTTTAAATAAAATGATTGTTTTCATGGTTTCTTTAGGAATTCAGTGGACAAAAAGGGAACAAGAAAGGACATAAGAAGACCTGGCTTCAAGTCTATTCTGGGTGTTCACAAAAGATGTCAGCATTACTCAGCAACTTAAAATTTACATTTCTGGACAAAAGGAATTCAAATTAAAATACTAATCCCCTTTCAGGGAAGCAGTGAAGACTTTAACCAGTCTTTCCCTTCTATGTCATCCCAAATCTTCTAAAAGATTAGATCTTTGTTACGGATACATTTTTATGTCCATATGCTACAAGGTTTAATTTAAAAAGTGTAGAAACTTCTATGCAGTGATGATATCTTTCCAGGGCTGGAAATCATGTTCTCTTTACTTTCTTCCATGTATGAAAATGAATCACTTCAGAAGCATTAAAAAGCTCTTTTGGCAGAAAGCCAGATTCTACTCCAGCCTCCTACTTTACTGAAATTCTAAAGGGAGTTATTTGAGTGTTTGTGCTTTACAAAATTCATTTTCTGATTTTGCTGACATATTTCTAAGTTTTCTGTTCTTGTTGAGCCACATCTTGTGGCTCTGAAGTTTTAAGTTCTGTGGTTTATTCGAATTTTTAATCATGTATTTTTTACGAGACACGCACAATGTCAATAGCATATTCACTTCTCTACTGAAAATTTTGTAGTGCAGGTAGAATTTAAAGAGGTCTGATCAAAGAATTTCCTTCAGGCCATGGCACATTTTCTTTTCAGTTAATCAGCTTTAAGCTTTGCAATAGCTTAGATAAAATAATTTGAGTTCTTTAAATAATAGCATTAAATTTTTTTTTTTTTTTTTTTTTGCGGTACGTTGGCCTCTCACTGTTGTGGCCTCTCCCATTGCGGAGCACAGGCTCCGGACACACAGGCTCAGCGGCCATGGCTCAAAGGCCCAGCCACTCCGCGGCATGTGAGAGCCTCCCGGACCGGGGCATAAAACCGCATCCCCTGCATTGGCAGGCGGACTCTCAACCACTGCGCCACCAGGGAAGCCCAAGAATGGCATTAATTTATGGAGGAAAACTGCTCTAGTTATAAGTAAGATTTTCTTTTGGAAATTGTGCTTGTATAAACTACATGGAAAAGAATAATAGCAAAGTAAGATTGGCCTTAACTGGTGCCAAAATGTGATAATAATTAACACAATTCTCTCTTGAAAAGTAGCAAATCATATTAGAAGTATAATTGATTTTAGACTTATATAAGTCACTTGCTAATATTCTTCTGCCAGGGAATTCTGCTGCCAGTGAATCTTAAATGAAATTTTTAAAATTTCTGAGAACAAAAATATCAGTAAATAATAATATTTTGATTCATCAATGATTTCCTGTATTTTGATAGATAACTGGGGAATTTTATAAGATGATGTAGATTTCATGACAAGTACACTAGTCTGCTATTTCTTTTCAAGTTTTCTAAATATATTTATGGAGAAAGAGAGAGGAAGAGAAAATTTCAACACTATACTTTCGGTTCATTAAAAACTAAATTTAAAGGCTTACTTCCCCATTATTAAGTACTTTCAAAAATATAGTTTTTCTCTAGCTTCATTGACTCTTTGGAATAAACTTTTATTCCACAAAACTTTAAAGGAAATACTATGCATTGACTAAAAGTATGCTTTAGAAAATCACAGCACAGTATTTTAATATATCACAGAATTAACTAACAACAGCAATACATAATAACCCTGGGTGGCAAAAACTTTTAGTTCAATATCAAATTATTTTTTGTACTAACCCGGCATCTAATTTTCTAAGAATGAATAGTTAGAAATAGTTGTAGGACCGTCAGAAATAGTGTTTGCTTTGAAAAAATGCTTTCCTATTTTGGCTCCTCTGCCTTAGCATAGGATTCATACTCATCTAATATCTGTACTTTTGGACCCATGAGTACTGTCAATGATTCCTAGGATAAATTATTTCTCATTCTTGTTTAAGAGAAAGAACATAATTTTGCCACCAGTTTTCAAATTGAAATCCTGGGATTTAGTCTGATTAGATTGGTTTAGGTTTTCATGCCTTTCTCTGCATTTATTTCTGTGGCTTAAGAGAGATTATCCCATTAGTTGAAGACAGACTGTTAGGCCCACCCCAAGATGAAAGTCTACTTCCAAATCTGTAAGTTTCTGAAAACTGGTAATAATGTGAAAGATTTATCAATACAAGTGCAAATTCAGTGTCCAAAGGAATGCAATTCCTTATTGCCCTATTGATAGATGTATTTTGCCTCTATTTGTAAAATAACTTACTTTCTATATATCTCTACTCTTTGAATTATCTTTTGAACAAATTGTAATACATAGTGCCCTCATTGATTAATAAATTACATAAAATCTTTGACATGTATTCATTTTATATTTGATGGGAAACTTGAATTTGCCTTTTGAAAAAAACTCATCCTTTAACAATGTGCACATGTATATGTATTTATAGTTTACATTAATACATGCATTAATTTTCCTGTACTGTCCACTGAATGGGAAAATTCTTGCAGTATATTGAGCAAATCTAGCACTCAGATCTAGGTCTCTAATGTTATTTCCAACTAAAGGAATGAGGGCTTTTTTGAAGAATTTGCTGTTTTCAGATTTATGGCAGGCTAAGTACAAAATGAGGTGGGTGTATTTTGTTATACCAGAAATAAAGGAAGTGCTTAAAAAATGATGGGCACTTGTCACAAGGATGCAGGAGCTAGCTTAAAGGAGCTCCTATGGGTAAATCTGGGAAATCAGATTAAACATCAAAGTCATTAGGTAGAGAAATGGATTATAAGCAACTGGAAAAGTAGGATTTCATGAGTTTATACTGATAATAGATGATTGTTAGATTAGGTAGATAAATGATAGATAGATAGATTGATAGATAAAGGGAAAAGGAAGACCTCCTTGGCTATAGAATGCTGAGTGTTAATTCATTAACAAGGAAGAAGTGGGATTGGCAAATACCCATTTTGCAACCATCATCTTAAAAATTCATTTAGAAAGGAATCATGGACAGATGATAAATTTAGGGTGAAATTTTGATGAGGACTATTTCTCTCCTGATAGATTGCTTAGTAGTTACAAGGGGAAAAAAATAGTACTTATTCCATGGAGAAATCAAATAACACCTTGACCAATTAACATCACCAGTAAATGCCAGATGGAAATAGTGTGTCTCCAGATGTAATACCCACAAAGCACAGAGTTTTGTGTTTTAATACTTCAGCCAGGAATAAACTGAATTTAATCATGATCAAACACCAGACAAGTGAAAATGAGGAAAGAAAGCACAATTAAAATCAAATAGCATACAAAGTTTATCGTAGTGAATCTAGGTAAAGAGCATATCAATTTTCTATTCCTCCAACTTTTAAGTTTATTTCCCAATACAGTCTTTAAAAGTGTGTCGAAACATTAATTTCTCTTGACAAAAAGAATTAGTATTTTTATTATACTTTCCAATTAAAACAGACTTCCATTCCTATTTGCATATACTCTGTCCTTCTGGAATATTCCAACAGTGAGCTTAAATAAATGCAGACTCAGTCATAGGACTGAAGTAACTATAGAAGTTCTCTTTGCAAGTGGTTGATTTGGGGACATATTTCTGAATTTTTAAATACACACACTCATGCATTTTAATTACTTTAAAAAATAAGAATTAACTTATTAAAAATGAAGAATGTTAGAAGGAAGTTTTAAAGAAGTTATAATAAAAGATACTATCTTCTAGAGGGTAGTGGAGTCACTGCAAAACATTTTTGTAATGTGAACATCTCCATTTTATTGGTAAGATTTTTTTTTCTGCAAGACATTATGTTTTTTAAGTCTACTTAAGCACATTGTGCTGAATTATAAGAAGGTGATTGTATTATAGTATGTAGAAATCCAAAAATGAATATCAATTTCAATAATAAGTTGCCATACATAGACATAATATCACAGTTATGTGTTTATAAATCACAATTCGAATTTATAAACTGCCATACATTTCTTATAAACTACCATACATTTCTTATATAATCAAAGTGCTTTTCATTATGCAAAAGTAAGCAAGTTATAAGTCTGAATAGTTTTCAATTCATTAAAATATACATAGGTATATACAAATTGAATTATTTGTATACTTGCTCATTAGTTCATTGTTTTGTTTTGTTTTACTTTTTCTATATCCCATTTGTTCTGGAGTTTTATTTTTAAATAACAATTTCTGAAATAAATGGGGTATATTGCAAATTATTTTAGTTTGGAAATAAAATGACTTAATTTCATGGAAGTTTATGGCAACACAGAGCTTTTCCTTTAATATCTCTCTACTAAGCAAAATGATAGAAGTTAATAAATGAAACAAATGTTAATAATTTAATGAGGAGAAAAAAATTGAGATTTAAAAACTGAAGGGAGGAAAAATTTAAATATCATTTGTTATTTTCCAAGAGTATGGGAATGATGCTATTATTAAAACAGTGTTACTCTTACTTCTAAAGCACTTTCTCCATGTAAGGCGTTGTATTTCTTTACTGGGAATGAGTTATACCTGCTGGTGTATGGCCTAGAATCACCCAGTCTTCAAAATAGCTACACACTCTGATTAATGGAAAAAAGCATTGCCTAGTCACAGAGTAGTTATCCTCACCAAAGTGCTTATACATCCCCAAATATTTATGCTTTAACCCATCAAAGCCCAATAACAAAATGCAAATATGTTAAAAAGTAAACTATCTAGAAAAGTAGCATACTTGTCCCTTGTCCCTAAACATATTAGTTTGGATTTTTTATATGAGACTATTTGGAATAGCCTTTTTAAAAAATGACATGAAATAACTATTAAAACTATGAAAATAGAGAAGAGCCATACCAAGGAAAAGCTGGACAACTCTGAATGAGTTCTACAGGCAAATCTTACCTATATCACTATTTTGGCTGCCAGTGGTAGGGTGGTCAAAATTTAGGACCTTAGAGCATTTTTAATTTGTTCTGATGCTTGATGATAAGTATGATTCAAAGACATTACAAATAAAGGGGGAGGATGTCAGAATCATAAAAGTAGAAGACTATGGCCACCTGCTGACCTGAAGATCTTGGTTTTACATAGAACTTCTTCAATCTTTTAACTCTCTAAATGCTGTATTGACAAAAAGATAATAAGCTAGTAAGCAGACTTCAAAGTGATTCCACAGATCCCAATTTCTGTATTTCTTCATTTGTCTCCCACCTTATTTAACCTTCATAGTGATATCAAATCACACTAATTGTGATACCTTTCCTAATTTAGTTAACATGTTGGTTTAGATCGTGATAAGAATTTATCTCCTGGGCTTCCCTGGTGGCACAGTGGTTGAGAATCTGCCTGCCAATCCAGGGAACATGGGTTCGAGCCCTGGTCTTGGAAGATCCTTCATGCCGCGGAGCAACTGGGCCCGTGAGCCACAACTACTGAGCCTGCGCATCTGGAGCCTGTGCTCCACAACAAGAGAGGCCGCGAAAGTGAGAGGCCCGCGCACCGTGAAGAGTGGCCCCCGCTCGCCGCAACTAGAGAAAGCCCTCGCACAGAAACGAAGACCCAACACAGCCAAAAATAAATAAACAAATTAAAAAAAAAAGAATTTATCTCCTGTCATCTATTAACAGAATATTGCTATGAAAAAGGAGCAATCTATTCTATTAAACAGAAATGTACTTGATTAGCTTGAGATTCTTTTCGTTTGCATGTTAAAAAAGTTAATCAGCTAAAGCATAGGTTTGTGTTTTTCTCTCCATAGTTGATAGCTCATTATCTGAGCTTTTTTGGCATAGATTCGAACTCTGTTGGCAGACATTCATGGTTAAGACATTGCCCATATGCTGCTATCATATTCACAATTCTCAATCTGTATTACTGTTTTAAGACATTTGGGATTTTGGAGTATGCACTTTCATTGATTAAGAAATCAGATCATCAACTCAAGTTTAAAGTCCCATCATCTGTTACACTTTTTCTTTGTTTTATAAAGAAATTTTAAATTTTTTATTCTTAACATTAAATGGTATGAGAAATACTTAAGTTGAAGCCTGGATTCCTATTTTTTGTAAAGGAAAAATAATTTGTGTTGTTAATTTGATATATTAGCATTATTGTCCATTTAGGCCTATTGCATATCTCCTAGCACAAATACTTATATGTATATACAAATTTTTGAACAAGTTTTGTCCAAAAATAGATACTTCCATTTTTAGTTCTGAGTTTTAAAGGTAACGTTTCAGTCTGTTCCTTCTTTATCAGCACGTGGGTCACAAAGCTCTCTTTAAGCATTGGACTTTATGTGTTTCAACTTGTATCTTATTTCTATTCTTTAAATCCTCAAATCTAGTGAGTCAGTATCTGTACATCAATATTTGGTGTATTCAGCTATATTTCAGATACTCTAGTATAAAATCATTCTTGTATTATCTAGCTATCTATTGCTATTATCATGATGTGCAGCAAACAGCCATAAAGTCTTAGTGTCATAAAATAATGAATGCTTATATTTGCTCCTTAGTCTGTGGATTGTCTAGTCAGTTGTTTTTATCTGGGTTGGGCTCAGTTTGGCTCACTCATGCATTTGCTCTCAGCTGAGGTTTGACTGGGCAGTTTTGAAGATCTTGGTTGGGATTTGTCACGTGTCTGGAGCCTTAGGCTGGGGCTTTGGTGCTGACTGGGCTCTGCTCTCTGTGTCTCATCCCCCAGCAGGCTGGCCTGAGGAAGTTCTAGTAAAGCAGGCAGTGGAACAAGATAGAAGATAAAAGTATGCAAGTACTTTTCTAGTATCTACTTATATCAAGTGGGCTACCATCTCATCAGCCATGGCTATTCACATGGCCAAGCACAGCGTCAATTTGGGATGGCAACTGCCAAATGGAGAGAATTTAGAGATTCATGAAAAATCAGTGCCATTAATGAAAACAGTATTCCATGATCCTATTATTATTTTCCCACAAGATTTTGATTTCTTTTTTTCCTCAATAGTATTTTTTTACTGGAAAAAAATGATTAAAATTTATTCATTCAATCATTATGTTTATTAAGCACCTAATAATATGTGCCATCAGAGTGTACATTCTAGTGGTGGGACAGGAAAACAATATGACATAAGTAAGTAAAATATATCGTTTGTCAGATGTTGATAAGTACTAAGGAGAAAAATTAAGAAGGTGATAATGGAATGTTTTAAATATACATTCAGGGAAATCCTTATCGATAAGAAGAAAGAAAGGGTTAAGTCATGAGAATATATGTATGAATTGTCTTCCAGAAAGAGGATATAGCCAGTTGAAAAGTGGAAGCAGAAATAATGTCTTTCAAAAATATCAAGAAGGCCACGATGGTTCTTATAGATGCTCAAAGGCACAAGGAAGAGGAGATGGGAAAAAAGAGGTAATATGAGCTCACATCAGGTAGGGCATAATAGGTCATTATGAGGGTTTTAACTTTTATTCTGACTGAAATGATAAAGAATTGGAGGAATTTAAGTAAAAGAATGAAGAGATTACACTTACATTTAAAAAGGATTTTTTTTTCTACTTGTATTAAGAATAAACTTGTAAAATAAAACAAAAATTGAAATTTAATCCATTGCAGCTTGTGGAAATAGCAGTTACTTAGACAGGTGGGAGAAAAGCCCACACTGGAAGTGTTTCATGAGAAAAAGGAAATGAAAAAATGCAGATAACAATAGAGACATCTTTTTTGAAGACTTTCGTGTGATGAGAGCAATAGTGGGACAGAATGCAGTGTCAAGGGATGGTTTTATGCTTGATTCTTTTTTAAGACTTGGAAAATTACAGCATGTTTTCATGTTTGTGAGAATGATGCACTAAAAGGCAAGTAAAAAGGAATACTGATGAATGATGTTTCAACATGGATGAACTTCAAAAACAGTATGCTAAGTGAAAGAAGACAGATACCAAAGAGTCCATTTATGAGAAATATTCAGAAAAATACAAATTGATGAATACAGAAGAAAAAATCATCAATTGCCAGCAGCCTGGGTTGGGAGTGGGGATTAATTATAAAAGAGCTCATGCAAATTTTGTGGTGCTATGGAAATGTTAAAAAACTGGATTGCAGGGGCTTCCCTGGTGGCGCAGTGGTTGGGAGTCCGCCTGCCGATGCAGGGGACGCGGGTTCGTGCCCCGGTCCGGGAGGATCCCACATGCCGCGGAGCGGCTGGGCCCGTGAGCCATGGCCGCTGAGCCTGCGCGCCGGAGCCTGTGCTCCGCAATGGGAGGGGCCGCAGCAGTGAGAGGCCCGCGTACCAAAAAAAAAAAAAAACTGGATTGCAGTGATAGTGGTATAACCCTATAAACTTACTGAAAAATCGTACACTTACAATGGGTGAATTTTATGGTATATAAATACTACTTCGGTAAAGCTGTAAAAAAATAAACAAACAGCTGGGATGGCTTTCAATTATATGTTGACAAAAGAGCCTTAATTAAGATATCCCTTTTCTACTAATCCTATATCATTTTTAGTTTGCACGTGGGAAATGAGGATTTCTAAGTTGGGCTCATCTATTTGCAAAACTCAGTGTGCTCTATGCAAAGGATCAAGTCCCTATATCTTAATTCTAACCTTTTTTTAAAACTCAGATTTAATGGGACTAAAAGCAAATGTCATGTGCTAGTACCAAATATTAAAATAATTGGTTAAAAACTTTGTATTCTCTCTCCAGACACTACACTTGAATTATGCCCCATGGAAGTGAAACACTAAGAAAAGGAAGATGATACCACTGGCAGCTGTTGGTGGGTGTGTCTGTTTTGGGGGAAGGAGCCTTCCTCTACTACTGCCTCAGGGAAAGCTGACCCACCCACTCCCACACCACAGCTCACCTGGGCATTGAAAACATATGATGCTGCAACCAGCAAAGATGGCATCAGAGGAACATGTGGGAGTACCTATAACATGGCAAAATCTTTATTGTATTCTGCTCAAATTGGATAGCATCTTATTTGTTATAACCCTGGCTGTATTAATCCAAAAAGAACTTTTAGAGTCTTAAATTTTGTCTTTCCAGAATCAGTAAAGTTACTGAAGCATATTCTTAAACATTAAAAAAAAAAAAAAACTTCAAAGCTTAATAGCTCTAAAAATAAGTATACATATGTTAAGAAAAATTTTCAAAAATGCAATTCAGGATTCTACAGATCTAGATCAACTCTTTAGTCAGTTGATTATAGAAAGAGAATTTGGATTGTTTTTCATATGCATTTTATATGTATTCAAAAGATACAGTAAACTTTCAGTGTACCTTCAAGGAAACAGAACCTTTGTACTGGTCCAAAATTCTCTCCTGAATTCACAGATGACAGTTGTTTAACCTCGTTTTGTTTTATGTATTTGCTTGTTTCTTGGTAATGTGCTAGAAGGGTGAGTAGGAACAGACTATAGGATCTTTAAAGAGACACCAGAAGAAATGCCTCTTCTCAGAGTTTTCTAATTCATATCATTTGCCTACCAAGAATTCTCATGAATAATTTTTTTTTTAAATACTGAAAGTTATATTCACATGTGTAAATTGCATGAAGCTACTCTTCACTTTGCATGTACTAAGGGGTCAAGAGTATTTTAGAGTTTAGGAGACTATTTAATGGTACAGGCTCAGCTTGATGCTACTGTAGGGCAATAGAGCCACAGAAGATTTGAAGGACTATGGTGAGTATGGGTCGTATGAGAAGATATGAGTGAAAAAGGAGAAAGAATGAAGAACATTTCATGGGATTTCTTCATAGAATTTAAACTAGCTTTGTTACAGCTCCATTCTCACCCCTCTGGTATCTCCTCATTGACATCAGTGAGCACCCCAATCATTAAAATTTTAAGACGGAGAAATTATTCCTGTAAAAAGAGAAGGTTCAAATGGCAAACAAACAAAAGATTCAGGAAATGGAAATCAGTCAAGGGTGTTCATAAAATCAACCCAGCAAATACGTCACTATTTCGGCAAGTTCTGTTCCCAGCTGAAAAAAGGGGCCTTTTTTTCATGGGGATGGGGGAGTTTTGCCCTGCTTCTTCCATTTTCTGGAATTCTCTAAGGTGTAGTGTTCCAGGGGAAGGATTCTTGTCAATTCAGCTGCTTTTATAGTTGTTGATTCTCTTACACCAGTGTCAAAATGCACAACATGAGATCTTAACTTGGTCCAAAAATTAAACAAATATTATTCATTTTTGAATTGACAGGTTTTTTTGTAAATCATGTACTCATAGTTCAAATGTTGGGATTAACAAATTATAACTTGAGCTTGGATGGTCCTCTTTAGTAATGACCTGAAATAAAAATTAAGACACGTCTGACAAGGGAACTTTGTGCAAATTTCCGGTAATATTCTGAATATTTTGGATATTCTCTGTTTGCCCTTATATCTCCACTCTCCATTCTTTTCCATGCCCTGTGAAGCTGACCTCTGTGGACTACATCAACTGAATCCTCTTGACTCCTGACCTCCAATGGTCACCAGCAAGAGATTGGGGTTCACTTCCCTGCCTTCTTACCACTGGGTTTTAGGCAATGGCTCCCTCTTATTGCAAGTCCTGGAGTACTTCAACACTCCTTACAGGTCTCCTTTAACCCTGACCATACTTTGTAAATAATCCATTAACTTATTCTCTCATTATTTATCTTTTATAAGCATCTATCTTTTTCCTGCCAGTAAACTAAAATATAATTAATACCAGGAGTAACAATTATTCCTGGTAATATCTGACAACATCACGTATTTGAAGATTGCTCATAACTTGCTTGCTAAGGGAAATGAGACATTGGCAATCCTTGCATGTGTGGGAACAATTAAACAAATTATTAATAGGATGACATTGAAGGAATGGTAAGTGATTAGCAAAGCATTAGGAGATATACTGTGATGACCAAGACATTTAGTTACTTTGGTAAGGATGGTGTCACAAAAATTGTAGGGTTAGTAGGTTGCCATTGTAACCATATTCCAGGCAATTTACATTACTAATAGTATGGAATTTCATGCCTATTACATGACAAGTTTCCATGGTGAAATAAATTCAGAATGGCTGCATCAAATTTAAAGAGATTTAATTAACGGACTATGATTGAAAATGCCAAATTATAATTTTCAAAAAAGAAATTTAAAAGATTATTATATAAATGTAGCATGACCTGAAGAATGTCTACTAATTTCTAGTGAACCATATTGAACTCATTCCATAAATTTGTCAGTTATTTAACTTATTCATGAATAAACTATCAAGATGGTAAAGCTGATTCAAATATTATTTGTTGAAATGTGTAATTTACAAGCAATGAAAAATAAACATGAGAATAAAATTGTTACATTATATATAAAACTAGTTAATAACCTACATGACCATGAAATCAGAACTATAACCTTTGACATTATGATTTCTATCAGAAATAGATCATTTGCATAACTAGCAGACAAAAATCTACAAGTTAATTTATAATTCCATAGAATGTGGGTTCTAATCAAGGGTGAATGGCAAAGTCAAATATAGACACATTCTCCTAGAGAGCTGAAAAAGCCTTAGGTAGCCCTGTTAAACAATGCCCAAGTAAGACATTGTAAGTTCATGCTACCCCCCCTTTGCCTAATTTCCAACTTCTAAGTTTTCTTTTTTTTTCTTAACCACACTAAATGGCAATCACTATTTTCATTTTGATATTTAATCGAGCGTGATTTGCTTTATGTTTCATGTTCTCAGTAAGCAGTGAAATCTGGGAAAGATTATGAAATTCAGTATTGTTCACTATAAAGTAATAAACATGCTCAGGGCAACAGTGATGCCATCCCAAACTTCATGTCAGCCAATACGTTTATGAGTACTCTCTAATTCTCACAGTAATAATTTACATTCACACACTAAGAGGAGATTTTTTTTTTTTTAATCATCAAAACCCCTTTGAATAGTAATGTAAAAAATGTGTACATTTTTATGAAATCTTCAATTCAGAGCCTCAAACATAAGATTCTACATTCAAATGAGTCATTGAAAAATAGATAGCCTCTTAGGTGTTGGAAACCCAGTAGAAATTGCTTTTATATGTCATTTTAGAGTTCCACCTGCTCACTAGGAAGCAAAATGTCAGAAAATAATGAATCAACATTATATATATTGAAGTTGTAAGATGGGAAATAGGATTCAGATCAAAGGTCTCTGAGAGACAACACTTACAAACTAATGAATTTGTGACATTGAAGGGGACATTGAAGACTATTTTTAAATTCCTATATGCAGCCACTGGAGCATGCTGAATGGTTTTGTGTTTCTAAATTTCCTTTATTTTTTTCTCAGGGATCTCCTATAATAGAATTATATTTGTACAAACAAAGCTGTTGATAAACCCATGAATGTTGTGCATTTTCTTGAATATGAAAATAAATAACAGTAAATAGATGACTACAAATTTAGATTAACCCCCAAAATAACTTCTGAAAGTTTATGGTAACGTAAATGACTGACCAAATTCGTACACTAAAGGATGGTGAAATTTGAAGACTATGCTTCCCAGCTTCAGTGACAAAATTACTTACTACTTAAGAGCACAAAATTTTAAAATTGTCAAATTGCTAGTTTGGCAGAGACCAGGAATTTAGTTAAGCATTTTTTTTAGAATAAATCTGTGTTATCCAATTACTATTGCCCAACATGGCATTTTTCCTTCTATGTTTGCTAGCCTTTGAAGATGAATGTTAAGAGTTGGATTGTAAATATAGAAAGATCATTAGAAAAAACTGCAGGGAAGTGTTGTTACATGAAAAGGGATCCTTCTGGCCGATAAATGCATGGGCCTGGCTTTAAGTCTGTTTCCGTAAAGACCTGAACACTTAACAAATGATAAATTAACAGAATGAGGAAAAGAATTAAAACCAGTCTGATTCCCAGCAGGAGCTGGACTAGTACCTATGATTAATGAAGGAAAACAATGAAGAAACTGATATCACAGTGGTAGGATTAAAAGAATACAGAAATAGAAAAGCCATATTGTCATTGAGCTGTGCAAAGAACTACCCCAAATGATTTCCATATCCTAAACTGCCAGACTCTGGCAGTGATGTTCGTGTTCCAATCCCTGGAATTTATGAATATATTACATGCAAAACAGGAAGTAAGGTTGTTTATGGAAATAAATTTGCTAATCAGCTGACCTTAAAGTAGAGAGATTTTCCTGGATTATCTGTGTGGGCTCAATTTAATCGAAAGGATCCTTAGAACTAGAAGAAGGTGGCAGAAGGAGAGGCTAGAGTGATGTTTTGTGAGAAGGATATGATCTGATGTGGCTGGCTTTGAAGATGGTTGAAATGGGACCCTGAGCCAAAGAATGTGGGTGACCTCTGCAAACTGTAAAAGACAAGGAAATGGATTCTATCCAGAGCCTACAGAATGGAGTGCAGCCCTGCCAACACCTGACATTAGCCCAGTGAGACCTAGGTGAGCTTTTTAACCTACAGAACTGTAAAATAATATATTTGTATGCCATTTGCTACTAAGTCGAGGGTAATTTGTTACAGCAGTGGTAAAAACTAATATGCTTCCCAAAGTAGTAACCAAGCAAATGCAAATGAAATGTGATAGCATTTCCAGAGTGTCAGGTTAGCAAAAATTTGAAAGCCTGACAATACTCATTGTTGGAAGAAATGTGAGGAAAAAGAACTTCATGGCCCCATGTTATTTTCTGGTAATTAAAGGTTTGGGAATATATGTACTTCAATGAAAAAATATATGCCACCAGGCATACCTCCCCCCTTTTCCATCGCAATATCTGGAGAATGACTCATGCAGTGGTCAGTTTCACATCCTTTCATAATAATTTTTAATTTATTATTTATGTCCCCATAATTTTACATAAGCGCATAAACATGTTCATATATGGTATTTATTTTCCCTCGTATGGACTATTTTATTTGACTCTTCTTTCCCATTCCTTCCTCACCCATATTAGCTCATTTAAAAAAAGTACAAACATGGATGTGGGTCTGTGTGTGTTTGGTTCTCTGCAAACACAATATTTTGCAAATATTAGCAAATATTTATGTATGTATATACATATATGTATTGATATATTCACAAAATATAAAAATATTGTCACTGTTTTACAAAGAATATGATCACATCAAATATATTTTTTTGCAGTTTACTTTTTCTTACTCACCAATCTCTAGTGGGACATCCTTCAAGTCAATTAATATGTTTAATTCATTCTATTTTTATAATTGCATAATATGACAAAATGTATACATATATCATAAGTTATTCTGTGATCCCCTTGTTCATTACTTTCTTTCAGTTCTTAGATACTAAAAACAATGCTACCAAAATATTCTTATTCCTCTATATATCTATCAATTGATCGATCATGGTTATGGACTAAATTTCTAGGAGTAGGATTGTTGTGATTGCTGGTATATGTATTTTTTTGGTAGATATTTCCAGATTGCTTTCTGAACAGTCTGTAACACATTTCTCCTAGAAATGTATGAGCCTCTTTTCCACACATCACTTCCAAGAATAGGTAATATAGCTTTTGTTGATTTTTACTAGTCTGATACATATAAAAATTATAAAGCTACATTTCCTTGTGCGTTTTCCTGAGTGTAATGACCATTTTTTCTCACAAACCTTTTTTAAAAAAATATTTTCTAAAGATTTTCTTTACTGATTTGTCTAAACATATGTTTTTCCCATTTTTTATCCATTTGTCAATTTGGTGCTTTAAAGATTATAGATATTAATTCATTGTCTTCTGTATTACATGTTTTCTAGCTTTAGGGTTTGTCTAATGATTAATTAACTGTTTTGTACATATTTTTAAAATTTAATATAGTTAAATGTATATGTTTTCTTGCCTATATGTCTTTCCACATATACATACATATCTTTCCTTTATATATATTTTTTCTTTGTATGTTCTCCTTTAAGAAAAAATTTATCATTTTAATTCTGAGTTTTCAAGTTTAGCTAAGGTTTCCCCTTGCCCTAGCCAGGTGTGCCACCATATTTTATTAAATAATCTATTTTCCTCCTGAACAGAATTATCATGATTACCACGTAGTATATTCTTATAAATTCTAAAGTTTATTTCTAGATTCTTCATTCTATTCCTCTGGTCTATTGGTCTACTTCCAGACCAAAAACAAATGATTTGATTTTAGTGGATTTATTAGAACAGTGGATTTATTTATGGTTTTTTGTTGTGGTGGTAAGAATGCTTACCATGAGATCTACCCTCTTAACAAATTTTTAAGTGCAGAATAACTTTTTGATAACTACAGGCACTACTATGCACAACAGATCTCTGGAACTTATACATCTTGTATAGCTGTGACTCTAATCATTGAACAACTCCCTTTATTCTCCCTCCATTCTCTAGTAACCATGATTTTGTACCATTTCTATATCATTGACTATTTTAGATGGCTCATATAAGAGAAATCATGCAGTGTTTGTCCTTCTGTGACTGACATTTCACTTAGCATAATGAGTAATACTCCATTGTATGCATATACTACATTTTCCTTATCCATTCATCTGTCAATGGGCATTTGGGTTGTTTCCATATCTTAGCTAGGGTAACATGGGAAGAATATGTTTATAATCTCTTTTTTTGTCAGTTAAGGTCAGGAAGAAGAACACAGGTGATTTCCTTAAGCTTCCAGGAGCATGCTGGGACCTGTTTTTATTTACCTGGCTTTAGTGAACACATACATTCAGAAATTAGTTGACTGGTTTAGTAAAGATTTTACAACATAGTTTGCAACTATTTGATGTCGATCTTGGCTTTTAATTAGAAGAAAAGCCCAAGGAGAAAAAGGTGATAAAGACCTACTTAAATTAGTATGCAGTTTTTCCTGTGATTTGTGATTCTTAGTGCTAGAGGTCAAGTGCATATCTAAATGTATTTTCATATTTGTACTAATGGCCTCATTTTGAGGAAAGTCACTCATTTTTGCTCATTTTGAGTAGTAATGGAAAGACATTTTATAAAAGCTTATTGGGATGGCTTCTGGTTATTAAATCTTTCTCAATATCAACTGTAGATTTAGGTGTCTGACCCTTTGCAGAGAAATGCAAAGAACTGAACCTCCGCAGACTACCTGGGGAGTGGAACCTCATTAGGAACAGACGTGTTTACAGAGGGAGACATGATCAGGTTGGATCCAGCTCTGCTGCTTTTGAAAATCATGCTAAGCCAAATGAATGGTTATAGTAGAAGGTCAAACTTTTCTATGTTTAGCCATTCTGGTTTGTGTTAATTAATAAGAAATGTTCTATAAATACACATTCTTAATTGCAACTAAATTAAATATTCATTTGCAACATTTTCTCTGAAAAATTGATTTCTTAATGAGTATGAAATGAATAGGTCATATTTTTAGAGCACACAGAACTCTTTGTAAAAGGAACTAACTGGAGATAGCATTGGTAATTTTTGAACTTTATAAGGATACACGGAAGTACTCAATCTTTAAGTTTCCTGAGATCATTGATATCTTCCTAAAGTAGACATTTATAAAACTCAGGAACTTTTTTCTTTAGTCTATAAATATTACATATAAGAGGTTGTTTCACTGGGTATGCTGGATTTGATCAACATTCTTATGTGGACTTCCCTGGTGGCACAGTGGTTAAGAATCCACTTGCCAATTCAGGTGACACAGGTTCCAGCCCTGGTCCGGGAGGATCCCACATGCCGCGGAGCAACTAAGCCCGTGCGCCACAACTATTGAAGCCCGCGCGCCTAGAGCCCGTGGTCCACAACAAGAGAAGCCACTGCAATGAGAAGCCTGCACACCGCAATGAAGAGTAGCCCCCGCTCGCTGCACCTAGAGAAAGCCCTTGTGCAGCAACGAAGATCCAACACAGCCAAAAATGAATTGATTAATTTAAAAAACCCAAAACATTCCTATGTAATTGAAATAGATATTTATATACCAGTCATGGTGCCTGAATCATCCGCAACTACTTTAAGGGAAAATTCCCTGTTTCATTCCTGCCACTTTACTAGATATTGCACTTCCAGCCATGATAATGTTTCTAAAGAAAAGCATAAATAAGTTGATGCCACTTCTTTGCTCGAATGCTCAAATGGGTTTCCATCTAAGAAAAGTAAGAATTAAAGTTGTTTCCAGGGCCTAAAAGCCTGGTTACTGCTAATAATGTTAAATGCCAAATGAAATCTTATTAAAGAGTTCACATGGAATAATCTCCTGCTTATCCAAATGTGTTCTTCAGGACTTCTTGGAAACTTGGTGACTCTTTTTACAACTTAAGCCTTATCATTTCCATGCTCTCAGGTCTATCCATCAGTGGATTCATTTCTGCCTGTTGAAATTTGTAGATGGGTGTCTTAGCTCAGGCTACTATAACAAAATGCCCTAGATTCAAAGAGCTCACATCTATTTATCATAATTCTGGAGGTTCAAGATCAAGGTGCCAAAAGATTTGGTTATTGGTGAAGGCCCTCTTCCTGGCTTGCAGATGGCTGTCTTCTTGCTGTATCCACACACGGCAGACAGAGGAAGCTTTGGTGTCTCTTCTTCTTTTATAAGGACACTATTCTCATCACGAGGGCTCTACCCTCTTGACCTCACCTAACCCTAACTATATCCCGAAGGCTCCAGTTCCTAATATCATCATGTCGGGGCCTAGGGCTTCAATATAAGAATCTGATGGGACACAGTCCATAACGTTCCAACCCTGACATCCGAAATTTGTGTCCTTCTCACATGAAGAATAGATTCATTCCATCCCAACAATCCCCAAAGACTTAATTCATTCCTGTTTCAACTCTAAAGTCTAAAGCCCAAAGTTTCATTGAAATATCATCTAAACCAAATATGGGTGAGACTGGAGATATGATTCATCCTGAGGGAAAATTCGTCTCCAGCTGTGAACCTGTGAAATCAAAACAAAATTATGTGCACATGTGCACAATGATGGTACAGGAATAAGATAGTCATTCCAATTCCAAAGGGGAGAAATAGAAATGAAGGAAGGAGTGATGGGTTCCAAGCAAGTCCAAAACCTAGCAAAGCAAATACCATTAGATCTTAAGGCTGGAGAATAATCCTTTTTGGACCAATGCTCTGCCCTCCAAGTCCACTGGGGTACTGCATCACCCCTACAGCTTGACTATGTGCCCTCGCCCCTTTGCTCTGTGGGGTGGTCTAATGCACATAGATCTCTGCAAGGGCTTGGGTTTCTGAAACCTAGGAAGAGGAAGCCTTGTCCTCTGGGCCTGAGATGGTAATGACAGTCCTGATGATCTCTGATTGGACTCCAGGGTCATTCTTGAAAGATAGTGTATGTTCACAGCTCTCCTTCAGTTCCCACCATTTTCTCTGTTTCCTTTGGTGCCAGCTGGCAGAGATGATAAAATCCCATCTCTACTCTTGGCCTCTGCTAAGATGGCTGATTGAGTCCGTGAGTCTTACTTATGATTTCTTTATCAAATTGCTGTTTAAACACACCCTTAGTCTTCTCTTCAGAACAAGCTTTTTCAATTTTTTGCAATATGGATAAGCTGAGAATTCTTAAATCTTCAAGTCTTGTTCCCTTTTGCTTAGCAGTTTCTTCTTCAACTCATCTCTATCTTCTCACATTTCATTATAAATAGTAAGAGGGTCCCAAATCACACCTTCAATAATTTGCTTAAAAAGCTTCTCTGCTAAACATCCAGTTTTGTCGTTCACGAGTTCTACCTTCCACAGAAGCGTAGAGCATGAACACAATTAAGCCAAGTTCCTTGCCACTTTGTAACAAGTCTATTCACCCCTTACTATGTCACAGACAGGAAACAAAATGGAGAAATTTTACCCAGGAGTAACAAAATGAAGTTGAAACCACTCCAAGAATGACTGGGTTACCCTTGTCCACTCATAGCCATGAAAGTGAAGAAATATAAAACCTTATTTGAAAAAAAAACACAAAAACCCCCCGCAAAACCTTATTTGAACTTACATTCAGAGAAATTTACAGTGTCTCAAAAACTTTAATTACAAAATAAATATATTTATTAATTCCAAATAATTTAATATAGGGTTTAACAGTATTGGGATAACAGCTGGGTGCAGAATTTGGTAAACTGTTTCACGTGTAAGAACAAATAGGAGACACTATCAAAGGAAAGTCAGAGAAAGGAGAGCAGTATTACAATAAAAAAAAACCTCAAAAAAAAAAAAAAAGGAAGAGAGAGATTCAATCAAATGCCAAGTTTCCCTTGCACTCTCTTTACTCAGAAGGCCCTCCTTCATGGGTTCAACTAGCTCATTCTTGTGTCCCTTCAAATTTCTTGATAATCTTCTGCAGGAAACCTTCTCTAAACATTGCAGTATGATGTGGATTTCTCACATCTTTGCTTGCCCACTATCTATGGTAGTCACTTAGCATACTGACTTTGATAAAATTACCCACTATGTTACTAAACGTGGGTTAAATTTAATCTGATGTCTTTTGGAGTTCTTAGGGATAAAATAACCTCATCTCTGCATAATATATTTATCTCTCCTTTTCCGTTATTTATTACTACTGATATTTTCTTACTTATATCATTGACCAGACCAAAATTTCCAAATTATACTAAATAATAATGGTAAAGCAGAAATCTTTTTTCCAGAATATAAGGAGAAATTTTTAAATTTTCGTTTTAAAATATTTTATTAAATAAGAATCATCCTCTAATACAGTTAAATTCAAATTTAAAATGAGATGAGTCATTTAAATTATTACTTTGGGCATATGTTAAACTGATACTATAATTTTTTGACCTAGTAATATATCTCATTAGCTCACCTTTATTTGCATTCTTAGATGCAATCTTTTTTGGTGATATTGAATCACGTTTAATTGTAGTTAGAATTTCTGTTTAAAATTTTTGTTATGTACATGTGTGAAATTGGTATAGAGTTTTCTATTTTTAATTATCACCGAGCTTGGGATTAAGATAATATTAACTTTATGTGATGAATTTGCTAATATCACATTGTTTTTGTGACCTAGAACACATAATGTAACTTGATAATTATATTCCTCTTCGAACTTGGGAAGATTTCACCAGTGGACATGTAAACACATTGTGGCTTTTGATATAATATTTTCATATTTTTGAAAATTTTTCCATGAGTTATTGTCTGCTACTTTTTAAATTCTGTTATATCAATTTGATATTGAAAATTTTAATAAAAGACAAGCAATCTTAATTAATGTATATGATTGTAGTATTTACTACAAATTTTTACAGCCTTTTTGAAAACATTTCATGGTTTCTTTTCTCCTTTTTTTCCCAGAACCTGTTCTCAGCTTTACCAATCCCTGTATTTTACAATGTTATATAAGTCAGACAAGTTTTGTAATAATTGATTTGGATGGACAATTCTCACTAATTTCTTCAAAATGAGCATTCATTCCTTCAAAATAAATCATTCTGCACTTTCAGGTGTCAAGTTACACTGAGAGACAGCATAGCATGGTAGCTAACCATATAGATTCTAGTGCCAAACTTCCTTGGCGTGAATCTCAGCTCTACCACTTACCAACTGTGTGATGTTGAGTAAATTATTATACTCTGTGTACTTTAGTTATGTCATCTTCTAAATCAGGATAATACCAGTATTTACCTCATAGGGTGTTGTTGAGGATCAAATGCATTAATTCACATACAACATTAGAGAACTGTCTGGCACAGAGTGAGGACTCAATAAATATAAGCAATTGCATTGATTTTTTTGTTCTATTTGATGGCATAACAATGATATAAGAAAATATTATATGTAAGAGGTTATTAATCTGACTCCCTTCTGCTGCCTGTTTTATTTGCAGGTAGGAAAAACATGCAGGGATCAAGCCCAAAAGAATGAACTCTTCTAGCTGTGTTTTAATATCAAGGTTTATGACACATAATCATCTCTCTGAACAATAGATAAGTGCAGTGACTCATCAGCATTTCTCTGCATATGCATACCAAATTTCTAACAATAAAATGAAAATACCTGAAGCCAAAGAGTATATGTATAAATATCTACTCAAGTAAACAAAAATAACATAACACCTTTTAAACCATTACCATGGGCTACAAGGGAACCAATATAAACAATCATTTGTTGAAAATAAAGCAGAGTTTTGAGCAAATATAGTAGAACCAGATGCCTTCAGAATCAGCCATAAGGTACGGAGTTTATTGAATGTAACTAGATGCTTATTCCTCCTGTAACCCTGCAGTAAGACCTTCTGAAAGTAAGCAGATGGAATCTAGATGCTAAGTAGGATTCCATCTTTTTTAATGATCTGCAAAGGTAGTGACTTACTGCCACTAAGTGCTTTCAGGTTTTCATGATGATATGTCTGCAGACTACATCAAGACAGGGATGTCTTTTCAGACACAGGGCCAGATGGTAACACGAACTTGATGCTTCCAGGATGCGATTCTAAGGCTTACCCAGGACGATGGCCATAAATAATTCTGGCTTTCACCTTTTAATCTCTTCGACTCTCCATATTTCACTTGCAAGTATTCTCCATTTCATTTACTTTCCACATATCATTTGTACTTCAAAGATGTTTACAACTTCATTTAACCTGTGATTTATTGTTTTTTTAAAAAGGATAAACTGACTGAAGTACACCCTATGGGCTAATAGATACTTAAAAATTGGTTGAAAATTCTCTGTTGTGCAAGGACATTCCTTAAGAAGTAGGAAAAGGAATATGAAATATGTAACCAGGAGGGATATTTTAAAAAGCATATTCATAAAAATACATTAAAAATTAATTAATAATTCATTTATGTAGGCAGTTTATCAACAATTTAATTTTAAAAGTAATTGACAAAAAGAGTACATTTAAGAAGTGTTTGTCTCTTTGACAACTTTTCATGGAAAGAGAATCTGGTGACTAAAGTTTCTGTGCAATTAATCTGCCAGTCCTCAGTGGAACATAAAATTTGTGATATACAGAAAGTGTCTCTCAACTAATTATACTGTTTGCCCTATGAATAAACTATTACTATTGATTTTTGCTGTTCTGTGCTATTTTTCCAGTGTTTATGAAAGCTATAGCTACTGCTGTGTCTCTTATCCTCTGAAAAACACAAATCTACCCTAAAAAAATTTTTTTAAGTGGCTGTAATGTTCCCATAATTGGTTTCACTTTAGATAGAAGACATCCCAGGGCCCATTCAGTCTTCTCTCCAGCACTCCCTCTCTGCTCCTGATTCCTTTGTAAGAAGGAGAATTAGTAAGTGACTTAGCTCCTCTATGATGGAGAGATACCCTCACTATCCATGTTAGTGTGTGTAAAGACTGTGATTAGAGTTTGCTGAGTTACTTCCAAAATAGTACAATATAGAAAGTCAGAAAATATAATGAATTTTTGTATTGGATACTGAGCTGATAAAGAGAAACCAAAATTTCAATGTATGTGTTTGAAAGCATATTCTTCCTTAGTAGTAGATTTTATTACTATCCAAAGAGAAAGGCACCCCATCAATGAACTGGAGAGAGAGGGGTGCTAGCTATGTGCAAATTCTATGTTAGAGCCTCTACACAGCATTACCTTCTAAAGAGGACCAGAACATGCCTCCTCCTTGATGACATGTCCCTGTCATCAAGGAGGCTTTAGTCAATAAGAGCAGCAAATAAACTAAAAAAAATTATTATAATTTAAAATCTGTATAGACCAAATACTGTCTTTATCTATACTATTGAAAGTTTCCAAATCACCCAGATCTAGGCAATTCTATCATATGCAAAAATGTGTCATTCTTTGATCCAATTATCAAGCTTACTTCAAAACTGCTTTCTTTTAACTTCTAACTTTCCCAAATACTGAAGAAAATAAACAGTAATACTAGTTATAGCTCTCATAAACCAAGGTCTTACTATACTTATTGGTGCTCTGTGTACATTTTTCACTTACTTTTTAGGAAAAAATACTTCCAAAGCATGAATTTGAAACAGAGTAATAAGGTTCTTGGTCTGGGCACCAAGTAAATAGCAGAGCTGGGGTCTGACTCAGTTCTGTATGATTTCAATGCATCCAAGCAGGATGAAATACTGCCGCAAGTGAAACATTGTAGCTAAAAAGGATTATTTCTCAGCATAAATATTCTTCTATCTCAATTTTCTGTTCTCTTAAATGGAAAAAGACTGGTATGTTTCTAAGGTGTCTTTGAAATCTGAGAACCATGGTTGATGTAACTTCAGTAGGAAGACGTATTTTCTTTGTCTTCTCTTCAATAATTAAAATTCTCACAGCACATTTATTTACACTCAGTAACTACATTCCCTATTCTACATTTTCTTTATGTTTTAAAAATCTTAATTTTTTAATATCCTAGTGGTTGGTAATGTAGAAAATGTAAGTGTGCCAACAGAAGAAAGTCAATCCAAGTTAATCAAGTTGATAACAACTCACATAATGGTTTTTAGCCTTCATCACTATTTGTTGTAGTCCATTGCCTTTACTATGTATTTTGGAAATTCATATTAAGGCAGAACTCAGTCTTAGTGAAAAAAATATCCTGAGGCATCATTTTTAAGCAGTTTTAAAATAATACTTGAAAATATTCCTTGATGCACATTTCCAAATTTTCTGAAGTTCCAGAGAGAAGACTACTTGTTCCTTACACCCACAAGAGGGAATACTTCAACATACTAGATGGGATAGAAAAGATTACTTAAAAAATAATCAGGAAAATTAAGCAATTTGCAATTGTAATTGAACAATTATGGCATTATACTGCTGAAGAAGCAACATGGAAGAACCATATATGATGTAATTGACAAACAGTAAATATCTCCAAAAGAAAATGACATTATAAAGTAGGTTTACAAGCCCAGTGGTAAAGGGCTTAGGAAAGAGTCACAAAGATTTTAAAGTATCATCTTCTCAGAAGCTTCTTATATTATGCAGAAGAGAGAATCCTGCTTGTCAGAAGAAAATAATACAAATCTAACAGCTGGAAGGATTCTATATGAATTGGCTCTTTTATTCATATATCCATTAACTATTCAAGTTGCTAATTCTAGGAGTAGAAACTCGATCTCCACCCCACCAACTTATTTCTCCTCTATTCGTCTTATATTGGTAGATGTTAGCCATGTAGTCTGGGCACTGAAGTGGGAAACTACAGAATCATCTGGGACATCTGGTTTTCCATCTCCCACTAGATGTGATCAAGCTGTTCTCAAACTTTCCTCCCCATCACATCTCAGAGGCATCTGTTAAATAGGATGCTGGCACCCCTGTGAGTAGCTTCATTTTTTGAAGTCTGCAAAATTGTTTTAAAAGTTAGCTGCACATTATGTGAATTGTACAATTTTTACTTGCTTCTTAACCAGTTTTAATTCAACAAATTCACTGAACACACACACACACACACACACACACACACGCACAGGACTTGAGAACTGCTGATCTAATTTATTACCAAGTGTTGTCATTTCTACCCTCTTACCATTTATTGCATGTGCCCCCTCTTCTAAATCCTCACCAAATTTTTACCTTGGGCATTCTTCATCTCTCTCCAGAACATTTGTTGCTAGGATATCTCCTCTGCCTACAGTCTGCCCTCCATCCGATCCCTCCTTCTCTCCACCAATCCTTCTAATTCAAATCCATCAAATCACTCCCTTGTTTAAAATTTTTTTGACTCCCTGGTGATGTTTTTTACTAAACCCCCAATGACTCCATAGAACTGATTTAAGTATTTAAAAATGAAACATAAAATAAAATGTTTTTCACCAGAAAACTCTCCATTATACTGCTTCACTTGTCCTGTGAAAAATGATGCAATTTTATATCAATCAATATCTGAACTGCTAAAGAAACTTTTTCAAATGTATATTTTATGTGTTATCTGTGTTATAATTTATAAATATTATGAAAGAAGCATCCTCAGGAAAATTGTAGGATGCTCTAAAGAGGAGCAAACATCAAAAGTAAGTCATAAGTATGAAATGTTTATTAAGAGTTTCAGCTATAGAATGTGGAAAACCGAGGGTCAGAATCAAGGGTCAGCACACTGACAGGTGAAGTGCTTAAGACTAGTAAGTTATGACTTTATACATTTTAAAATTGTCATAATCCTTTCTATTGCTTTGGTAATGCTCTAATTGATCGAAACCTCTTTAAAGAAATAAAACATGTCCTGTTCCTCTTTGGAAGACAACATTGCATAATGAAAAGAGCATAATATTTGCAACCAGGTAAATTTGATTTTGAATACAAAGTTAGCTGTTCATTAGATGTAAGAGACTTTGTAAGTTACTTCATTACCTGAGCCAGGTTTCTCCTTCTTAGATTGGAGATATTAATAGCTGTAGGAGTTATGTAAAGTTTAATAAAATAAAGTATGTTGAGTTCCTAGCACAGGGATTGTCCATAATGATAAAAACTGGTAGTATCTTTTTCAGTAAGTATTTGGTAAGTAATTATCCGGTTGGATTTTTCTCAATAACATTTTATGGCTAATTAAAATATTAACCATTTAACACATTCTCAAAGGATCTAGGAGAGGAAGAAAAGATTCCATGTAATTTTGAAAAGGCACAAAAAGGATTTAAAAGGCTACAAGTGAAAAAGAGGATAATGAAGCTAAATTACCTGTGTACAGAAATGGAAAATTCTAGGCAAAGCCTGTCAAATATTACTAAAGAAACAGATTTTCTCCCACATCCTTTGAATCTTAAGAGTAAATTGTAACTGAGTCTTCCTTCTTCAATTCAACCCAAGAGTACAGATTTAAATATGATTGCTGTCTTAGCTTGTGATATCTGTTTTTTCATAACTAACCACTCGCCGCTGAGAATTCTTGATACTATTTGCACAATAAGTTCTTTAATCAAATTTGAGAGGAGTTGTTCTCAAAATCTCACTTTCAAAAGCAATCATCATATTCAATAAATAATGTTTCATATTTAAAACAGTAGCACATGCATAATATAGGTTTTTAAATCAAAATTACGTAATTCCACCACAGCATAAAGGAAGACATGAATACACAAATTTAAAGTGACATGAATTTCAGGAAAATTTGAAAGCAAGTATGGATAAAATACTGTTGATAGAACAGAATTATTCAAACTTGGAAGACAAGTTTTGAGGGAAAGAAAGTGTCCAATACATCATCATTCAAATATGAAGCCAATAAATAGCAGTTTCAAACTGGAAAAATACACTAAGTGAAAGAAAATGAATAACTTAAAATGAAACAAAATGGAGGCAAAAAGAAAGAAGGAAAGAAAAGTGTAACAAAACAACTTTTTAATGGTGGATTCTAACCAAACAATATATGTGTAAAGAAGTTGCTCTAACAGGACCATGATGGTTTTCAAGCTGAAAACTGTTTGAGCAAGGTGTACAACTCCCTGAGATAAAACTCATCAAGAATATTGGGACCTTTGAACAAACTATTTAGAAATAAAATGCCAACAACAAAGAATGAAAATTAAAAACTCAGACATGGAGAAGTAATGGGTAGAAAATTGGTGATGCTGTGTATTTCTGAGAAAGTCTTAATCAAACCAATGGGTTTAAATTAACAAAAATTAACCCATTAGAGACTAACAAAGATTGTCCTTTAGAGACAATTTCCTTCAGAAATCTCCTTAATAACCCACAGAAGCCATGTAGAGGCATACCTTACTTTATTGTGCTTCACTTTATTGCACTTTGCAAGATATCGTGGTTTTTACAAATTGAAGGTTTGCAGCAACCCTGCAGCAAGCAATTCTATCAGCACCATTTTTCCAACAGTATTTGCTCTATGTCGCATTTTGGTAATTCTCACACTATTTCAACTTTTTATTATTATTATTATATTTGTGATGGTGATCTGTGATCAGTGATTTTTGATGCTACTATTGTAATTATTTGGGGGTGCTAAAAACCACATCCATAAACTTAGTAGATAAAACAGCAGCAAGGTTTGAAAGAAGTTCTGCTGTGAGTAAATTGTTATCAAGCAGCACTGCAAGCTACAGAGAAATTGTTCATGAAAGGAAGAGATAATTGAGGCAAATTTTATAGTTGTCTTATTTTAAGAAATTGTCACAGCCACCCTAACGTTGAGCAACACTGACCAGTCAGTAGCCATCAACACTGAAGCAAGACCATCCACCAGAAAAAAGATTATGACTTGCTGAAGGCTCAGATGACGGATAGCACTTTTTAGCAACAATATATTTTTTAATTAAGGTATGTACATTGCTTTTTAAGGCATAATGCTATTGCACACTTAGTAGACTACTTTATTGTGTAAACATAATTTTTTTATGCACTGGGAAACCAAAATATTTATGTGACTCACTCTATTGCAGTATTCTCTTTATTGCAGTGGTTTGAGACCAAACATTCAATATCTCCAAGGTATGCCTGTAGTTTGACCATAGGACCTTAGAAGGCACAACATTTAAATCTCTATAAATATTTTTTTAAAGACTAGAAAACTGAACATATTGATATTCTAAGCAGCAAGAAGAATAATCCATATTCAAAAAGCAAATGGATTATGTGACCTAAAATTTTAAAGTATGATTAAAGAAATGTTTAAAAGAGATGAAACATTTGAAAGGAAAGCAAATTAAAAATTTTTAAATATTCAAATAAAAAGTAAAACAAATATAGAGACAATTTCCTTCAGAAATCTGTAAGATACACATTATGAAAAGTAAACAAAATAAAAGAAATAAAAATACAGATATTAATCTGAATTGACTTAAAATTTTTTTTAAATGTTACAATTATCAATAAGTGGATACAGAATGAAAACTGACAAATCTGGGCTTCCCTGGTGGTGCAGTGGTTGAGAGACCGCCTGCTGATGCAGAGGACACGGGTTCGTGCCCCGGTCCGGGAAGATCCCACATGCCGCGGAGCGGCTGTGCCCGTGAGCCATGGCCGCTGAGCCTGTGCGTCCAGAGCCTGTGCTCCACAACAGGAGAGGCCACAACAGTGAGAGGCCAGCATACCACAAAAAAAAAAAAAAAACTGACAAATCTCAGCAATGAATTACAAAGATGAAAATTATTTCAGAAATAAAGACTGAACTTAGATCATATGATATCACTTATATGTGGAATCTAAAACAGCGATACAAATGAGCTTATTTACAAAATAGACTCACAGACGTAGAAAACATTTATGGTTACCAAAGGGGATAGCAGGTGGGGGTGGGGAGAGATAAATTAGGAGTTTGGGATTAACATATACACACTACTATATACAAAATATGTAAATAACAAGGACCTACTATATAGCACAGGAAACTATTTCAATATCTTGTGATAACCTATAATGGAAAAGATTCTAAAAAAGAATATATATATATATAACTGAATCACTTTGCTGTACACCTGAAACTAACACAACATTGTAAATTAACTATATTTCAGTTAAAAATGGTAAAAAAAAAACCCTGAATTTAGAAAAAACTATGAAACATTTAATGAAAAAATCTGAAATAAAAGGTACACTGGAAGTATTTAATATTAGATTAGATACTGAAGAAGAAGAAAATCAGTGAACTTGACTTTGTGAAGTTAAGTGAAGCTGTACTTTTTGAAACATTCCAAAATGAAGCACAGAGAGAATAAAGACTGAAAATAAAGTGAGTAGTGACTCAACGACATCTGAAAAAGTACCAAGCAGCCCCAGAAGAATAGAGCACAGGTGAATAGAAAAAAAATCAGAGATAAAAAATATTTGTCCAAATATAATAACTATAAATCCAGACACACAAAGTTCAATGAAACCAAAGTAAAAGCAATATAAAACAATTACATTTAGTTGCTTTATAATAAAATTGTTAAAAAGCTTTGATATAGAGAAAATTTAAAAGCCTCCACTGTAAGGAGAAAACTTTTTGTGCCAAGAAACTAAGAATTACAGCAAATTTCTCACCTGAAATTATGCAATTCAGAACACAATGGAACATTTTAAAAATAATGCAGAGAAATAAATGTCAACCTAGAAATATTGGCTAGGAAAAATATTACAAAAATGAAGAACACAAAGAGAGTTTGGACAAAATAGTTGAGAGAATTAATTGAAATCAGACCTTTACTAAAGGAAATGTTAAAAAAAGTTCTTCAGGAATAAGAGAAATGATACCAGATGGAAATTTGTATCTATACAAATGAGTGAAGAGTGATAGAATTGGTAAGTTTATAGGCAAACATAAAATACTTTTTATTTTTAACCTATTTTAAAATTAACTGATAGTTTAAGCAAAAATAATGACAATTTATTGTGTGTTTCTTAGTATGATGAAATGCAATATATCACCACAATAGGCAAAGGACAGGAGGGGTGAAATTTTACTTTTGTAAAAATTTGTAAAAATTTATTTGTGTGTGTGAAGTATTATTTGGAAGGGAAATGTGATAAATAAATACATGTGTTATTAACCTTAGGGCAATAGCTGAAAATTAAACCCAAGTGTTATAGCTATATTTTATGAAGATAAAATGGAAGCATAAAAATATTCAGTCCAAAAGATGGCAGGG
>NW_006776226.1:787722-799670 GCF_000442215.2 Lipotes vexillifer | reverse complement strand
GGGAAAGAGGATAAAAATAACTAAGTGTATCTGAGATGCATAAAAAACAAATAGAAAGACAGTAGATTTCATATCAGCAATATGATAATTACATAAAATGTAAGTGATCTAAACCAGAGATTGGCACATTTTTTTCTGTAGAGGGTCTGATAGTAGATATTTTAGGCTTTGTGGTCCACCTATAATCGCTGTCACATATTCTCCTTTGTTTACTTGTTTGTTTATGTGTTTTTTAAAATTCTTTAAAAATATACAATCCATTCTTATCTCAAGGGTCATAGGAAAAAAAGGCATTACTCAAATTTGTCCTGAAGGCCTTAGTGTTTCAATCCCTGGTTTAAAATCAGTGATCTACACTTTCACCTTAAGTAATTAGAAAAATAAAAAACAAATTTAATGCAAATTAAGAAAAAGGAGAGAAAGAATAAAGATAGATATAATCAAATTAAAAATAGTAATTTCATGAAGAAAACAAAACCAAAAGCTCATTCTTTGAAAGTATCAATAATATTGATAAAGTTCCTACTTACTGGTTTTTATCCATGTCAATAAATTTACCTATCAGTTGTTGTCTTTCTTCATAGCTTACATAGAAATCATACTTATTCACAAGATTATTATTTGAGTAAAAGAGCATTTATTAAAATGTCATAAGAGTACATGGAGCTCAGTAGATAATAAATTCTAGTCTCTGTCTTTTAATAATTCTCCTACTAACAAGTCTCTTCTTGTAATTATGATGTTTATCTTCCTATATTAATTATGACATTCAATTTTCAATGCATTCTCTATATTACAGCTAGAGAAAATGGGGACAAAATCAACAAAACTTAAGGCAATTACATGGTCTGACCAATATTAAAAGAAGCAAGTTAAGCTGTAGTTCTTAAGCGGTCAACATTCCTGTCCATTGTATATCTCCCTTTACCATTCAACTGTTTTCCCTGAAATAGACTCTTTAAAAATCCTATTAAAAACTTCATGGGTGGGCTTCCCTGGTGGCGCAGTGCTTGAGAGTCCGCCTGCCGATGCAGGAGACGCGGGTTCGTGCCCCGTTTCGGGAAGATCCCACATGCCGCGGAGCGGCTGGGCCCGTGAGCCATGGCCACTGAGCCTGCGCGTCCGGAGCCTGTGCTCCGCAAATGGGAGAGGCCACAACAGTGAGAGGCCCGCATAACGCAAGGAAAAAAAAAAAAAAAAACTTCATGGGTAACAGTAATTTACTGCCAGTAAGCAGAAATATTTTCAAATAAAATAACATAGCAAAGCATCTAACAATCAAATAACTAGAATTCTTAGACAGTAGTAAAAATAAATGAGCTTTTTTCACATGATGGTTTTCCTCATAAGCAAGCTTCTTGGAAAGAAAAAGAAAGTGTCAGGAATTTGAAAAATTGTGTTTGTTAATCTCTCAAGTGATATAAGGGATTACTGAAAATGACAATGAACTGCTTACCTAAATTTAAACTCAGGCTCTCCACAGCCATGGGCTGATTGTTTGGCCATGGACTTCATGAAAAAAGGTAAAAGCAGAAAAACAGCTTGACTATTTGAAACTAAAATATTGTTCAGGAGGTATTAAAAATAACATCAGAGTGACTGGTCTTGTTCTGAATGTAGTTTCATTTTTAAAAAATTCTCCAATGTGTGAACTAAATTTTGACACTTCCATGGACACAAAAGATTATTTTTGAGCCATATTTAGTCGAGAAAGATTCAAAATAGAGCTTAAAGGATTGTTTTAGCCACCCTGCACATAATACCATTTAAAATTACAGTTTTAACTATGGTAAATGACATAAAAAGACCAAAATAAACTACTGACCTTTGAATTGCCTTATTATAAAGACATGCCGATGTTTTTGAGATATTTATCAGCAGAAGCATAGAAATTATTTATCTATGCTATGTATTATCTAGGTAAACAAGGGAATATTCATTTTTATACCTGTAGCCCTTAGCATTTCCTATTGCTACAATAATCAACTGCTATACAGTCTCAGAATTTTAGTCAAAAATTATGCACTGATATCCTTAAAATTTCTTGAATCTACATATTGGGTTGACCAAAAAGTTCATTCAGGTTTTTCTGTAAGATGTTATGGAAAAATCCAAACGAACTTTTTTGGCCAACCCAATATTTTAATGGATATTTAAGATTCATAAATTTATCCCACCATGTAGTACTTCTTATTACTCTAAATTATGGCTTGCTCTGTCCTCCCTTGTCTTATTCCATCATTCTCTTTATTAAAAACATTTAAATTTTAGCTATTAAAATGGCTAATCTAGATAATTTACAACTGAACTAGATGTAAATTTGAAGCCTTATGAATTTTAGCCCAATCTGGATTGATTCCTTCTTATATTTATACAACAAATGTTTATTTGGGGTCATTTATGTGCCAGGCCTTGTTTTAAGTAGGGTACAGCAATTTATAAAACAAAGTTGCAAAACATTGCATATTAATATATGATTCCATTTATATGAACTGTCCAGAAAAGTAATTTTATACATATAGAAAGCAGATTAATGATTGCCTGGGACTGGAAGTGAGAACCAGATTGACTGCAATGAAACAAGAAATTTTATTTGGGAGAGATGTATTCTACATCTGAATTGTGGTGATGTATGTACAACTTTGTAAATTTACTAAAAATGATTGAATTTTACACATGAATAGGTGTATTTTATGGTATGAAAATTATATTTCAATAAAGTGTTGAGGAAAATAAGTGAATAAAAAACAGACCAAAGTCTTCGCCTTTATAGAGTTTACATTCTAATGGGGAGATGGGTGTGAATAAGTACCAAATATATAATAATATCAATTAAATTCTTTGAAGAAAAATAAAGCAGGGTCAGAGTGTTGATGGTGATGGGGGTGTGGAGAGAGGTGGCTATTTCAGAGGGCTTGTCAGAGAACGCTTTGAGTTTAAGAGCCAGCAATGCTGATATCTAGACATTCCAGACTAGAGAAAATGTATGAAGGGCATAGCCAAAATCAGGTTAGTGGAGTTTGAGGTGACCAGTGTGTCTGGGAAGGGGTAAATAGTTAGGAAAGGGCAGGAGGTGAATTCAGAATAACAACCAGGGCTACTTTCTATAGGGTAGCCATTTTTGGATTTTAGAAAGTCTTTGGAGAGTCATTTTGGAATGTCTTGAGTCAGGTCATTGGACACCTTCCTACTTTTCTCTTTGTATAAATTCTATGACATATGACTTATAAACATTTTGACATTCTGACATTTTGAAAATATATTTTTCAGAGGAGTAATAGTATTTAAAATATCCTAACTTCCTTTCATGTCTGACCTCAAACTTGGAAAGGCTTTATTTTATTTTAATTTTCTTTATCTTGATACCTGATAATCTTGACTGAAACCAACTTGCTTTTACATTAACCACTGTGAATTAACTTGTTCTATGCAAGTAGTTTTTATGCTATAACAGATTTATAGATTAGATTGTATGGTGATATATGACCTGTTTTACCATCTTCTCATAATATAGTGTCCTTAGTTCATCTGAATATTTCTTTTAATTAGGTACCCAGAAGGAATAAATTATTCTCACTATAGCCTTACTGATAATTAAATTCAAAAGCTTTTAGCAAGTGTAGGTCTCAAAAAAGTGTTTTGCTTTTAATGTAGAACAAAAATTGGGTTCAATGTTGTTGCAATCCTTGTTTTTCCATTAAATCAAGATGCATATTTAAAACAGATCTTTTAGTGTTTCTACCTCTAACTAAACATTTAATGAAAGAGTTTATTTTGTTGTAACATTCTGTTCTTATTTTAAGACCTTTGATTAAGAATCCTAATTTAAGAATTCAATCATGTTAATTTATTAAATTTTATATCTCTTTGATATTACTCATCCTCATTACAGATTATAATGTTTCATAATTCATTTATTAATCTTATTGAGAATGCATTCACTTTGTCTTCCAGATAACTAATAGAAATATGCAATAAGGCTTTATACTAATCTGTATGAGATATTATCTCATTACACAATACGAAAAAGTGTTTTTTTTTCAGTCTTACATAACATAATATCTATTCAAATAATCACTAAAGATCATTAGAAATATTCCACTTCGCCTTGGGAATATCTAAGTGATAAGCCTTCAAAGGAAATCCAAGAGAAATAGACAGAGTGCATAATCATTGTACTCAGATTTTGAACATTAGCTCTGCTTAAGAACTAATTCTGAAAGACAGGACAAAGAGATCTCATGTAAGGTTTTAAAAAGGAGATCCTCTGCAGGGAAAGGAGATAGACTTGAGATGAATATCAAGTAAGAGAGAAAGAACTTTTTCATACCATTGTCATGGGGAAGCAAAAGTTAATGGCGTTACAGCATCAATGAGCCAGGTGGCACATGATGGGGATGTGATTGTGGTGGCCAGTCACTAGGCACACAGGATGGAAAACATGGGCCTGTTCCCACCCATTCCCACCTGGGTCTCTTACATCAGGGTTTCCCCACCATGACTGCACATTAGAATTGCAGGACACTATGGCGCTTGCCCCCATGTCCTCAGCCTGCCTTTTGTCTGTGGAAAAACTTTAACCAAAGAATAAGTTTAATCAGAGAAGTCAGAAAATGCAGAAGCAAAGAAAAGCAGTCAAACAGGACAAAACAATAATAGTTTAGTCATTAAGCAAAGTCAAGGACCTTTAGTCCCTTCCTAAGGGCTATAGATAATATTCTGAGCCATATCCTGTGAGCTGTCTTATAGATACTGAAACCCCCACCAGGTGGAAGAAGTTAACTACATGATGACCAGCCTGTAGCCATGACATAAGCTGCCACAATTCTGAGAACTGGACTCAAAGAAATGGGAACAAACCGACGCTGGAACTGAAGGTTAATTGTACTTAAAACAATCAAGAAGTTGCTGATCAGACCACCACGTGACCAATTTCAAGATGACTGCCAGAGCTCAGTGTGCTGTTTCTGCATGTAGCCCCTCCCTCTGTCTATAAAAGCTCTTGCCCACTGGTTGTCAGTGGAGGGGTGTCAGCCTTTGGACACGAGTCTTCTCTCCCCCCCCACCCCCAGTTGCTGGCAAAACTGAAATAAAGCAAACTTTCCTTCCCACCAATCTTCTCTCTTTAACGGCTTTGAGTGACGAGGAGCCAGACCCCACTTTCAGTTACAGAATCACCTGGGAACTTCTGATAATACTAATGCTGTATTCCAAAGCCCAGAGAGTCTGATTCTGATTGGTATGTTCTAGCACCAAGACATCAGGACTTTTTAATACTCTCTAGGTGATTCAAATGTATAGCCAAGGTTTAGAACCACTTTCTTAGGGATAGAATTTTTTATTATAGGATGTATAACTCTTGCTCAATTTGTTTTAGTTTAATATTTGATTTTGTATTTTAGCTTAAAATTTAAGACATCATTCTAAAAGCCAAAGTTGTTTTTAATTATTATTATTAATTTGATATTGGTTGGTGTGTTCTCTAGTTTGTTTGTTTGTTTGTTTGTTTGTTTTTGGCCACACCATGCAGCATGTGGGATCTTAGTTCCCTAACCAGGGCTTGAACCCGTGCCCCTTGCATTGGAAGCATGGTGTCTTAACCACTGGACTGGCAGGAAAGTCCCTCTAGTTATTTACTGATATTTAAAAGCAAAAATATTATCAAATGTGAGAGTCTGTCTATATCATAATTCTCATTAATACACTAAGATAAATCAGTCAATATGAAAATTGTGGATTTGGACTACTGCTGAACTAGTACACTTCAGTCTTGGAATAGTGGCAATAAATATGGAGAAGTTACAAATACATAAATAAAAATCATATTACTGTTGACCCTTGAACAACATGAGTTTAAACTGCACAGGTCCACTTATATGTGAGTTTTTTCCAGTGAATGCATATATGTACTGTAAAGGTAGTTTCTCTTCCTTATGTTTTTCTTAACATTTTCTTTCTCCAGCTTAATTTACTGTAAGAATATTGTATACAATTCATATAACATACAAAGTATATGTTAATCAAAACACATAAAACAAAATGTTTATGTTTTTGGTAAGGCTTCTGGTCAACAGTAGGCTTTTAGTAGTTTAAATTTGTTGGGAGTCAAAAGTTATACATGGATTTTGGACTGTGAGAGCCTTGGTGCCCCTAACCTCTGTGTTGTTCAAGGGTCAACTGTATATCAAAATAGTTGTTATGGTAAGAACTTAAATAACAGAAAACAACTGAAAGTAAAAATTTACTAGAAAAATAGAATTACAGTTCAAAACTTAAATGAGCTTCCAGCTTGAGATGAATTAAGCATACTCCACTCTGCCAGAATCCAATTAAAATCATATAAAGTCATAGAAATGAGCAAAAGTTAAATGAGTTGACAGATATAAAACTCTTAGTGTAGTCTCTGATACTTATTAAGTGCTCAGGAAAGTTATATATTATTGATGGTATTATCATAAAAGAGAATCATTCATGATGGCACTGAGAAACAGAAGGGGGCAATATTACTGGATTGGGACATTGACAACTTTCTGGGAGATAGAATATAATTGCTATAATATGGATAATTGCAGCCCAATACATGCAAAGAAGAAGTTGTCAGCAGCTGTAAGTGCCACTTTTCTGCCAAAAGAATGATGTGGCTCCCAGTTTGCAGCAGGCAGGTATACAGGGAAGAAAAGGGACTAGGGGTAGAAATCAAGTTGATAAACAAAAGTGCTGTCCACAAAGCAGTTGTTCAAGTTATACTGAACTCTCCTCTCTCACCCTTGAATGCAGCAGCATCAGAGAATCCAGGAAAAACCTTGACAGACTAAAGAATAATGAAACCACAAAGCATAAGGAACATACAGTGAAACTTCAAAAGTTCTCTCTGCATTATCAGGAAAAAGACAAGGATGCACGCTACCAACACTTCTGTCTATATTACACTGGAGACTTTAGCCCAAATAGTAAGACATGTAAATAGGAATATAATGTATGAAGATTGGAAATGAGGACACAAAACTCATTATTCATAGATGATATGAATGTTTACACAGAAAATCAAATGGTATATATAGATATATTATTAGAATTAATAAGTTTATTAAGACTGATGTTACAAAACCAGTTATTAATAACTGATTAATAATCAATTGTATGTCTACCTACCAGCATCAAAGAATTAGACAAGATAACTTAAAAAATATATTTTTTTCAAATAGCTTAAATATTTTAAGTAGCTTAGACTAAATATAACACAAATATGCAAGATATGTATGAAGAAAACTTTAAAATATATTAACAATAAATATCCAGATAAGTATAGCTATCTGTAATCTGGCATTACAGATTAAAGATTACTGGCAAAAGCACAAAGTTATTAATAAATTATGCTGGAATATTTTCACAACCATACTGAGAAAAAAAGTTAAATTCGTCCCCTACCTCCCACCATTCACAAAAATTAACACCAGGAAATTTGAATACCTAAACATAAAATCAAAACCATAAAGCTTTTAGAAGATAACTTGTGGAATTACTTTGTGACATCAGTGTGAGTAAAGAGGTACTTGCTGTAAAGTAAAAGGCTCAGAAATACAACTAAATTGAAATTAAGAATTTACATTAGTTAAAATACATGTTTAAGAGAGTGGAAAGGCAAACTACAGACTGGGAGGATATATTTTCCAAACATCTAGCCAACAAAGGACTAATATGCAAAATATAATTTAAATAAACAACACATAGATCAATTAAAAAAGAAAACACAGTAGAAAAATAGGCAAAAGATTTAATTAAGCACTTCACAGGGCAGAAAATCCAAAGAGCCAATAATATGAAAAGGGGTTCAACTATGTTAGTAATCAAAACATGCAAATTAAAACCACAGTAAGATACTATCATACACCCATCAGAATGGCAATAATATTTTAAAAGTCTGACAACCTTGGATTTTAACAAATATGAAGCAACAAAAGGCTCAGAAATTTCTTGTTGTAGTGAAGTGGGTAAATCATATGGAAGATATTTGACAATTTATAGGAAAGTTGAAGGTATACATACATCAAGATTCAGAAGTTCCAGCAGCAGGTGTGTACCATAGAGATAACTTTGCACATGCACATTTGACACATGTATAAGAACGTTCTTAAGAACATTTTTTTTTTGGTAATAGTAAAATACTGGAAACTCAAATATCTATCAACCATGGAACAGATAAATTGAGGCGTATTTTCATAACAAAAATTATGGAGTATGATAAGCAATAGATGGAGGTGGCCAACATAAGAGTGACTGAGAACTGCAAATCACAAAGAATACACACGGATATGGATTGAATTGTGTCCCTTCCCAGATTCTTATGTTAAGCCCCTTATGTGTCAGTATTTGGAGATAGGGCTTTTAAGCAGGTAATTAAGGTTAAATGAGATAATAAGGGTGGATCCTAATTCAATAAGACTGGTGCCCTTAAAAGAATAGGAAGAGACAGAAGAAGTGCCTGTGCACAGAGAAAAGGCCATGTGAGGATACAACAAGAAGGCAGCCATGCAGAAGTTAGAAAAGGTCTCACCAGAAACCAACCATGCTGGCACCTTGATCTTAGACGTCCAACCTCCAGAATTATGAGAAAATAAATTTCAGTTGTTTAAGCCATCCATTCTCTGATATCCTGTTATGGCAGCCCTAGAAGAATATATTGCACATGCCATATATATATTTTTTATCTATGCATGTGAGACAAAATTAACCTTATAAGCAAAAACAAAATTAAAAGGTAACAATAAGTCAAAATATATTTGTAATTCCAATAAATGTATATGAATTGAGAGTTCTTGTTAAATTTAGAGGATTCAAGTTGGATTCAATGGAAATACAGCTCTAAGTAGTTTATAAAAGGCACATCTAAAACATAATATGAAAGTTCTAAAGAGATGGGGAAATATGTGGCATGGAAATACTAGCCAGAAGAAATACCATGTGGCACATTATTAGACAGTTTACATTTAAGATGTAAATAATTAATAGAGTAAGTAAGAAAACAATGTTTAGAGATATGTCTTCAATTTGAAGTGGTCCCACCACACTCTGAACAGTGATGGAAAAAGACAAATCCTAATGATATTTAGGGTTTGTACAAACACTATGGAAACTTAGTGAGTTGGATCAATGTTCAGTTAACTATCAGTTAAAGGGGCTCAATTAAAGGGGCTCAATAAAGCACATGTTCACATACGTCTTTATTAAAATGTTATGTTAAAATATGTTCTAGTAAATTGAGGATAAACAGGAAAGAAGAAATGTGGGATCTAGGAAGTAATAGATCCATCAAAAGACAGTAAATATGAGATAGTCTAGAAAGTAATGTAGTTGTATAGCTAGTCTAAAATTCAAATAATCCAGACTTTAGCAAGAGAATGGAAAACTGCAAGAGGGAGAGGGAGATTTATACATGAGAGAAAAAAAGGAGAGAGAAAACAAGAGAGAGAGAGAGAGAAAGGAAGACTTTACTATCCTTATGAATTTACAATCCAGGAAACCAAAAAAATTTACAAACAGGAAATACAGATATACTATTTGAATATAGAAGAAACTGTGCTTACATGGTCATTATTATAAAAACCTCATCTATTGATTTTTAACTTTCAGAATTAATTTCTAATCAAAGTATGAATACATACATATGAAACATTAACCCATGATATTAAAAATACATAGATACACACAAAGGAAAAAAAGTTGAAAGCAGTGAATAAAAAGAGAAGTGGAGGGATACAAGTGCTCACCATATATTTTCAAAATATGAGGAGTCAAGAGATGCTGTCTCAGGAATTCCCTGGCGGTCCAATGGTTAGGACTCTGTGCTTTCACTGCAGTGGGCCTGGGTTCGATCCCTGGTCTGGTCTGGGAACTAAGATCCCACAAGTCGCGTAACATGGCCAAAAAAATTAAAAAAAGAATGCTATCTCAAGATGATGGCGGAATACACTTTGAATAAGTGTATTCTTCAAAATGAGAGAAGTATACGATAAAGAAATTAAAATAATGATATGTATTGTCAGAAGGGGAGAGGGAGGGTGTAGAAGTGTTCTTAATCTTAACCTACCAGAATAAAAAACCAGGAATCTCTAAAGTTAATAAATCAAGAAAAAGCAATATCAGCATATTATTTAGAGGAATGCCAGTGAAAAAATAAGAATTAAAAGGATTAAAAGTGTTTGTTTAGTGTATGGGATTGGCGTAAGGGAGGAAACTGAAACTTTTCATCATAAACCTTCTGTGAGCCTCTGAAAAAATTGAAACCAAAATCATTTTTTAAAAATCCCTCTCTACCAAAAATCTGTTTACAGTGTAAGATGGACACTTAGGATTCTTCTTGAAACTTATTTTTTTATATTATTTGAAATATAAAATTGTTTTCTTCTCAGCTAAATTACAGGGTGATAATTTCTCAGAAAGAGAGATAAAATGATGTTTCTGGGAAGCACTGAACTTCCAGTCTTGGGTCAATAAAATGGCAGAGAAGGCAGCTACAATCAGCGGTTACACTTGGAGAATGGAAGAGTGAAACTGCTGAGATGCTCCAGGGAAGAGTAAAACAAATCGACTACTCTTGGAGCAAAAATAAAAAGGTAATTTTTAAGTTCTGGATAATGTGTCTGAAAAATGAAACCATGAACATGGAAATTAATAATACTTATAAGTTGTACTCTATTATTGTATGAGTAACGCTGAGAACATTATTGAAGAGTCAACAGAGGTAAGAAAAATGTCAGGACATCATCCCAGGAACGGGATCCAGGGAGAATCTCCAATGCGCTGGTTGGAGAAAGCTAACTTTAACAGAAAGGCATACGTGGGAATCTCTTGGATGACTATTGCATTGAAATGGTGAAAAGTTCTAGCCATCACACAGGTGCCATCTAGGATTTTTTTAAACATATTTTGTATTACTGATAAACACACGATACTTTCAAATTCACGTTCCTAATAATATATGGTTGTTAACTGAATCTGGTATCCTCTGATATAATTCTACTATGTTATATTCTTCAGAGCAATGCTTTTATACAGGTAGCATAGTGTTATCAGCTTTGACTGAAATTGGATCTGAATTCAATGAGTATGGTGACTTTATGTCAAATAGTTAGTGTTTTGTCTTTGAGAAGGGAATGTGATCATTTTTATAGTATGTACTGAGAGACAATAAATTATGGAAGTGTGTGGCAATGCTGTGACCTTTTCAGTATTCAGTAGTTTGAATAGCTGGTCTTTCTATCCTACTTGATTAAAGCTCCACAGATCATCAAGAAAGTTAATGCAAGATAAAACATTTTTTTTTAATGGCACAGCATTAATCCTTTCATATGGCAGAAGTTGGAATGGTAACAGTTAAGACAGTTGTAACAAATTTCAATGTCTCTGCTGCAGCAGCAAATCTTTAGACAGCAGCCATTGATTTTAGATGATGAAATTGTGACCTGGTTAAACCTCTATCCAGCACTTTTTAGAGTTACGGTATATTAAAAACGTGTTTGCCATACATAGAGAGTAGACACGACCTTGGAAATAACATAGATGTCTCCCTCTCCTGAGCATCACATACAAACTGTCTCCTGAGAATCCTACTTGTAATTATATCCAATGACATCAATTTTATAATATCTTTCAGTAACCCACTGCAAATCATAAACCTCAGTGAAAGAGAGTTCTTATTTACACTCAATGAAATACTTATAACAGATATAAATCTGTGTTTTACTGATAGGTAGTTTTTGCTGGCTATTCCATAAATGTTTATTAATTGAGGAGTAGCTAATGAAGAACAAAAATCTAATGTTTTAAGTATTGTAGGTTTTCATATATAGTCTTTTTTTAGGATTGTAGAAATTAATTCACTGACCAGTTTTTTCCAAAATATTCAGAATTAAAGTAAGTTCATTTATACTTCAACACATTGGGAAAGA
>NW_006776226.1:692090-787214 GCF_000442215.2 Lipotes vexillifer | reverse complement strand
GAAAGAGTACATTGTAAATAGATATTCCGTCCTTATTTTAGAGTATACTGGTTTATTTTAATTATCAATATGTAAGATTTGGGATTTTTTTACAGGATATACTCATTATATTTATTGCTTATAGCAAACTTTTAAATGACTGACACAGAGCAGGCACTCAACAAATGTATGGACAATATATGACTGAAAGATGAATGAGAACATAAAGATAATTACATATGTTAAAATGTATTCACTGTTTTCATGATACTATTAAGTTAGCATGAAATTGCTTTTAGCTGTGTTATAGACTTGGGAAGCAGAAGGACAAATATTTACTGTTAAGAGATTATACAGATATATACATATAAACAATTATTCATAGGAGAGTTAGTTCATTAGTTAGTTTGCTAATGAGGTGAATGTTAATTACCTGTGGTTTTAATGAATGAGCAGAGTTCGAAATGAATTGAAAGTAAACCAGATATCTCAGCTGAAAGTGTTGTTTTTCTTTATTTTAAGGTAGACGTAGTCCTTTTTCAAAGATTGGAGGTCATAACATTCTTTTTTCTTAGTGAGATTTTTATCATTTTAAAGTATTTCAAAGAAATAGTTTTATCATTGTTTCTTAAAGCTATCTGTAGTTAAAAAAATATTTTCCATTCTGTTTAAAATTTCTCAAATCAGAATTAATACTAGATTATCTAGCACTAACACTTGTTGTTTCTCCTGATCTCTATATCGATTTTTAAATAAAAAATCTAAACGCTAATCCAAGTAAAGTAAGTCTCAGTATGGTTGAAAACTAAGCCTATATATCTGATATTTTTTCTGCATGTCTATTGCAAGATAACAAAATTTTTCATAAGAGTACTTTCCATCTAATAGGTGCAAATACGTGTTTATTTAATGAAAAAATGTTTTATGTAACCAGAATATAGTATAATTCATTATCCACTGTTTTATTCAAAAAACATTTATGAGGTGTATAGTATATGTCAAAGTTGCAGTAGATGCTAGAGACACTCTGTTAAAGAGAGCAGAAAACTGACCTGTTAGTTTACTTTCTAGTTGGTAAAAGCAGAATGTAAACAAATACAAAATTAATAAATAAAACAAACAATCTCAACGGATGAAAAATTTATGAGGGCAACAAATGTAGACAATATTCAAGAAAATAATTGGGGTTTACTTTATTTCTGTCTTTTTTTCTGTACTTTATTTCTGTCTTTTTATTTAGCAAATTAAAAATAACTTTACTGTTCTTATTCTATAGATAAGGAAAATAATTAGTGTGTAAATCAGCAAGAGTTCATAAAAATGGCTTGCAATTGGATTTGCTGAAACTGGCATGTCCTCAACTGTTGGTCTTGTTAGATGTAATTTAGTGGTGCTCTTTGAGCATTGCTTTATACTTACAAATAATAATCCAATTTGCATTATAAATATTAAAGAAAAAACCAAGCTAGTGACTTCTCTGTACAGAAGTAGGTTAATAATTTTATATGTATCCAGCCAGCAACGTTAGTTCAATCATAAAGGGTCTCTTCAATTTTATATTTTCTTCTCTTCTATTGATATACCAACAGATGTGATGTACCCATTTAAAGTAGTTGAAGTGTGGATTAAAATTCCAGCCCAGCTTGCCCTCCTCTAGATAGCCATAATTATGCTAGCTGAAAAATATGACTAAAAATATTAAATTCTAATAAAATTGCACAAATTTGGTAGTTAGCAGGATTCATCCATTTAAAGAGAAGGAAATAGTTACATTTTAAGAGAAATTCAAAATCGCCCAACAGATTTTTCTGTTTGTTCCAGATAGGGGTCATATGTAAAGTAAGGTGCTAGAGAATCTGCTATCCCTTTTTTCCTTGGACACCCTAGCATTCTGCTGCACCAAAATAGGGCTGAGGAAACTGGATTTTATTGTGAAAGTATTTGTGCAGAATTCACGTTAGAAAAAATCCTTTCTATCCCACGGATGCCAAATCACACTCATTATGGAGATCAGTTCCCAAGGGATCAACTCTAAACCAGAGATGGGGCTCTGATTAATTGTAAATAGGGAAATAACTGAATCCATATCTTGGGATCACCCTCTTATTTCTATTGAATTCAGGATTATCTTGAGTGTTTTTCCTCAGGTGCACATTTACGAAAGCTGACAAAATTTAGAAGAGAATATTCCATAGTTAATGGCATTAGAAAGGAGGGAGAGAAGATGAAAAAGAGAGAAAGAAGAAGAGAGGGCAAAAGAGAGAGAGAGAGGAAACAGCTCTGTTATTCTCAAGATCGTTTTAGAAAGTTAATGAATCCATTCCTACTTACTTTTTTATGTCTCTGATTAAGATTTTCTCTGGAAATGTAGGAATTTTCCTAGTTGGGAACTCAGTCTAAGTGGATGTTGTTGTCTTAAGTTGTGAAGACTGTCATTGAAAAGTTGAAGGAAATTTCTGTTTACTAAGAAACTCGAATTTATCTTTGTGCCATTTCCTCTTGGACAGTGAAAGATAAATCACTCTGTAGAACCTTGTGAGTTAGGCAAGACCTTAATGCAGGGAATCAACTGAAAGGAAGAATTTATGATTCAAACATTTAAGAGTTGTATTTAGTAATGTAAATTTACTGTTTGTTGTAGCAGATTTATATTCCTGCATAGGCTTCGCTTAGATTAACGTTTTTCTCTAAAGAAGAATTTAAACTATCCTATGGCTTGTTCTTACAGAGTTGGGCATGCTGCTGTTCAAACAGTTGCTCCTGGGGGATTTGAAATGCAGACCCTTAAAACAATAGGATTTCCAGAACTGATATGCTCTTCACCTTCTCTCATAGAGGAGTTGATGTAAACAAACAGGCACTAAGGATGCCAAGCACAGCCTGGCTCAGAATGACAACTTAGTAGGCTTATAGGACACTGGTGCTATTATTTCTGACTGAATTTCTTACATAGTGGGAAAATGTACTATGCTGAATTATTGTTTTGATAACTCTGGCAAAACCATACCCATGCTGCTATGCACAGCTGTGCAGTTTGTGCACCTTGAAAAAGCAGCCTGTCTTGGAACAGATGGAGGTTGAAATGAAGCCTAGCACAGAACTTGTTCCCAACAGAAGAAGGAGCATTCTTGTTTTGTTTGTTTGTTTGTTTTTGTTTTGTATTGCTTACACAGAGTAGAATCTGCTCACGGAGCTGTGAACCATGTGGCTCTGATCCTCTGAGGGGCACCATTTTCTCTTTGGCTGAACAAGATGCCTTTTTCCAATTCAAACATGAACCCTGGATATACTTGCAGAAGCCCTGACTGCAGTCTTGTGGGAGGTGAGATTTCTTTAAAAAGATTAGATTTCTCCATTGCAAATTAGCTGGGAAATCATCCAGGAAGTAAAGACTCAGGAGGTTGGGCTTCAACTAAAGTGAGAGTTCTTCATTTCTAAGTATTGGAGTCTTTTTTTTTTTTTCTGGATTCTGAAACATGGCAATGTATAGATCCCTCCCAATGCCACATAGTTATGGCACAGGAGCAAGGCAGGGAGGTGACACATTAAGGATCTCTAAAAGCAGACAGTCTGCAGTAGTTACAAGGTGTATTTACTTCCCCTTTAGAATTCTAGACCTTCATGAAATTCTTGTCAAATGTGATGATTAGAATTGACTGTCCTGTGAAGAATTAAGGAGATTGTGAATCCCTTGCTGGGGGTAAGGTTGAAAAAGAAGCAATATTTCCTTCCTCTATAAATAAAATTGATTAATGATTACTAGCTGAAATTAGTTTTTACATTTTTTCTCTTCTATTAAGGTATTCAAATGCTCCTTTTGAATTATGGTGCATATTCAAACAATACAAATTTTTTTATCTCTTTTGAGATGTATCTTGGAAAGGATCATCAAGAAAATATACGATAATCTCAAAAGAGGAGTCAGAAGTTTTATTGATAGTTACAAAGAAATAGCTGAATTTAGAGCTGATAAATAATCAAGCAGAAGGCATTTGGAAAATGCTTTTTATGTAAACTTTGTATATGTGGAAGGTCATGTGTATGTAAAAAACACAAATTGTGAATAATTGCTTGTGGTAGCTATGGTTTTTGTGGGTCCTTTGTATAATTTTTTTCTTCTCCTAGTTTTATTAATACACCTTGTTCTTTTGGACACAAAAATGAGTTTATACCTCTGTGAGCTAAACACAACTAATCTGTCTCCCACAATAATTGGTTCAGAGAAGTATATACACTCAAGCAGGGACCCTCAGAGGCCTTGTATGATGTTATGTATACATGTTTCTGGGGAAAAATGCTGTCTTTCACTGGATTAGTTACTAACCTGGAATCTTATAGAATAGGGTGAGCATAGGTCTTATCTCCAGTCACATTAAAGAAAGATTATCTCCAGTTAGAGAAACTAAGACCAACACACTGAGAGAAGCAGAGAAGAGATGGATATAGAGAGAAAAATCATGCACAACCGTGTATGAGGTCTAGGCTCACAAAAAGACTAAAGCCAGCACTCTCTTCCTCTTGTGTCATAAGCAAATTCCCTTTGCTTGAGTTGGGTTTCTAACATTAAGAATTCTCATTAAACAAGAGAAAGCTATAGAAATACTGTTAGGTTGGCAAATTGGTAAATTTAAGTCCTGGACTTAGTTCTCCTATAGATCATTCTGTCTTTAATTGAGGCATTTATTCATTCTGAACCTATTTGATAATCTATTAAGTGAAGAAATACTACAAAATAATCTCATAATTTCTATTTTTATTCTAACAATCTCCATTTTAATGGCATATTTTATCTGGCCTTCATTTTTACATTAAATGTAGAACTCTAACTCCAAGATAAGATATTAGAGAAACGATTTGCTGTCCTTATGTCACTGTTTTCCAGGCAGAAAAATCAGTGAAGTAGGGTTGCCTTGTATGAATGTTCAAAAATTGCTTGTGATTGTCAGTAATGCAGTACAGTTATACAACTCACTCATTCATTCAGTGACCATTTTATTGAGATATAAAATTGACATATAACATTTTATAATTTTAAGATGTAAACCATGTTGACTTGATGCACTTATATATGACAGTATGACTACCAACACAGTGTAAGCATCACATATTTACCATTTTTTCATGTGGTGAGAACACTTAAGATCCAGTCTCTTAGCAACTTTCAAGTATATTATATGGTATTGGTAACTATAATCACGATGCTGTTAATTAGATCCTCTGAACATATTTATCTTCTAGTTGCATATTTGTATCCTTTGACCAACACCTCTACAGTTTCACCCCGCAGCCCCTGGTAGCCACCATTCTACTCTCTGTTTCTATGAGCTTGGCTCTTTTAGATTCCACATACAAGGAATATCATACAGTAATTGTCTTTTTCTGACTTATTTCACTTAGCATAATGCCCTAAACATCCATCCACGTTGTCCCAAACACCAGGATGTCCTTTCTCATGCATGAATTTGATATATATATATATATGACATGTACATATATATAGATATATAGATATAATTATAGATATAGATCATATCTTCTTTATCCAGTCATCTGTTGGTGAACACTTAGGTTGTTTCTGAATCTTAGCTACTGTGAATAATGCTGCAATAAACGTGGGAGTGCAAATATCTTTTCAATATATGGTTTTCATTTTCTTTGGATATATACCCAGTAGTGGAATTGCTGGATCATATGGTAATTCTATTTTAAAATTTTTGAGGAACCCCCACTGTTCTTCACAATGGCTGAACAAATTTACATTCCCAACAACAGTGCACAAGTGTTCCCTTTTCTTCACATCCTTGCCAGCCCTTGTTATTTCTTGGCTTTTTGATCATAGCCCTTCTATCGTGAGGTGATAATCCCATTGCAGTTTTGATTTGCATTTCCCTGATGATTAGTGATGTTAAGCATCTTTTCATATACCAGTCCTCTGTTTGGATATCTTCTTTGGAAAATGATCTATTCAGTTCCTCTGCCCATTTTTAAGTTGGATTATTTGTTTCTGTTTTTGTTGTTGTTATTGAGTTGTATGAGTTCTTCATATATTTTGGATATTAACCCCTGACCTGATATATGGCTTGCAAATACTTCTCCATTCCATATATTGCCATTTTATTTTGTTGATTGTTTCTTTTACTGTGCAGAAACTTTTTATTTTGATGTAATCCCACTTGCTGATTTTTACTTTGTTGCTGGTGCTTTTGGTGTCATATCCAAAGACTTGTTGCCAATACCAATGTGAAAGAACATTTCCCCTATCTTTTCTTTCATGAGTTTTATAGTTTCAGATCCTATGTTTAAGTCTTTAATCCAATTTCATTTTCCTGCATGTGGTTATCCAGTTTTCTCAATACCATTTATTAAAGAGACTATCCTTTCTACCTTGAGTAATCTTGGTTCTCTTGCCAAATATTAGTTGCCCATATATGTGGGGGCTTATTTCTGGGTTTTCTAACTTGTTCCATTAACCTATGTGTCTATGCTTATGCCAGTACCATATTGTTTTAATTACTATAGATTTGTAGTATAGTTTGAAATAAGAAAGTGATGCCTTTAGCTTTCTTTCTCAGGATTGCTTTGGCTATTTGGAATCTTTTGTGGTTCCACACCAATTTTAGGATTTTTTTTTTCTTTTCTTTTTTTCTATATCTGTGAAAAATGCCATTGGAGTTTTGATAGGGACTGCTTTGAGTATATAGATGGCTTTGTGTGGTATTGATATTTTAACAATGTTAATTTTTCTTATTCATGAACATGCAATTTCTTTCTATTTTTTGTGTCTTTTTCAATTTCTTTCATCATAGTCTTGAAGTTTTCATTATACAGATCTTTCACCTTCTTGGTTAAATTTATTACTAAATATTTTATTGCTATTAATGCTAATGAGCAGGATCATTTTCTTTATTTCTTTTTCACAGGAAATTAGTGTTAGTATATTAGAGATGCAACTGATTTCTAACTGTTGAATTTATATCCTGCAACTTTACTGAATTGGATGCTTAGTTCTAATATATTTTTTTTCAGTCTTATGCCACCATAATGTTGACATCACTCTCCTCAATAACAAGTTTTAAGAGAATTATTATGAATCAGATCGATTCTAGTTATAGAAATGCAACAATGAACAATAGAGACAGATCTCCCATGAAAATTTCTCATGGGATTTTTATAATTAACATATAAACAAATAAATAAATTAGAAAACTTCTAGTTAATGCCAAAAAAGAAAGTTAACAAGGTAATGGATTTTGACCCAAATAGGATATGGAATGAAGGTGCCCATTTAGCTAGATTGTTCAGGAAAAATAATTCAACACAGGGAATTTTGATATGAGACCTGAATGATATAAGAAAGCAGGGGCTTCCGTGGTGGCACAGTGGTTGAGAGTCCGCCTGCCCATGCAGGGGACGCGGGTTCGTGCCCCAGTCCGGGAAGATCCCACATGCTGCGGAGTGGCTGGGCCCGTGAGCCGTGGCCGCTGAGCCTGCGCGTCCAGAGCCTGTGCTCCACAACGGGAGAGGCCACAACAGTGAGAGGCCCGCGTACCGAAAAAAAAAAAAGATTAAAAATAAGAAAGCAATCATGTGATGATCTTGGGAAGAATAGAACAAGAAAAATTCCAGGAGTTTGAATGAAAAAGTATGCTACATTTGGAATAGTAATCATTAAGGAAATGAATTATTTATGCAGATTTTTTGTTCCCTACTCTTGAATATTCTGATTGAATAAATCTCAGGAAGTGAGAATCATTTATACTTCATTTCTACCCTCCTAATTTTTGTGTGTGTGTGTGGGGGGGGGTCTGCAGAGATAATACAGAGCGGACATTCAAAATGGAGGCTTCTTTTTTATACAACTAAGATAGATCAATTGGGTAATTAGGAGGAAAAATTATGGAAAGGTGAAAAAGCTGTACCACTTTCAAATACCTACCTCTATCAAATAGAAACAATTAGAATCAGTCATAGAAGGAGCTGCCTTTTTAATTCATTCCAAAATAAATACTGCAGTTCTATAACTTTTCACATGTACCTGACTGAGTACACAAAATATTTAGAAAATTCTATCTCAGCAAATTTGGAAAACCCAGTCAATCTTAACTCTCTTCCTTTACTTTCAAACATTTAGAGTGCTTTTGAGAGACAGGAAAAAAGCTATAACTATATTCTAGATCAAGCCAGGACCATTAAAATGCCTGTCACCTTTATGATAAAAACAAAGATGAGCACAAACTGCTTATGTAGCTGAGAAACAATTGATAAGCACATTGACAGTATATTTAGATGCCTGATATTTCAAAAGCCAAAAATTTTCCTAGAAAAAATACAAATACCTGTTTCCACTGCACTTATCTTAAATCCTTTCTGTCAGAATGTGAATGTTAACTGATAAAACAAACAGCAACATAAATTTCATCAATATCTTCTTAAGAAAGATGTTATACTAATTGGTTCATTTATTAAAATTGATATGAATATTTTCTTTCTCCCAATAATGTTCCTTCTCCCAATTTGCACCTATGTTCCATCACATATACAAATATAACTAAAAGCTACAACATGGATGGGGTACCTAATGGATCTAATATATTTCAACAAACCAGCCAATAAGTGTTCAAAGCCAGATGAGGCAAAGGCTGCCTGCTGGAAGAAAAAAGGCATCATTCATGAAACTGAAAAGTAACATCTACTTCTGACACTTTCAATACGTAATTGTCAAGAAGTCACAAGTGCAATATATATTTTGTGCCTAGTGAGTTTTATTATGTCAAAGCACAGAGGCTGCTTTGCTAAGAGGGGTCAACAGTTACTGATGACAAGAATGTAAAGAGCATGCATTTTGCTACAAAGAGCATGCCTTTGGAGTAAATTCAAAAGCCAGAATCTATGAACCATTTGTCCAGGGCTCTCTATCCTAAGACCTCAAATCTCAGGCCCGCTCCATGGAAATGTTAAACTTTAAGAAGGCCACTGTACAAATAAGCTTCAACATAGAAAGGCAGTTACTATGGTAGAAAATATAAAAATCTGAAATAAAATAATCAGGTTTAGTGTCGTGGATAGGATCAGCTTCAAGTACATGTGACCTTCCCAGGAACACATGCTCAGAAACCTGGGAGTTGATGCTCTGCAGTAGCTGTCTTGAAATTCTTAATAATTTTATCTTTGAATCTGTGTTTTGCAAGTGAAGTCTGATGAGACAATGGAGCATGTATGTCTTGGTGCCCACGTCCTGCCTCCATGGCCATCCCACCCCCTTGCTTCTCCTGAGTAGGTTTTCTGCCACCTGCTACCACCACCCAGCAACTGCTGACATCCTCCACATGTCTAGATGACCTCCACACACTGTTACAGGGCGGGTGGCACTTTAAAGATCTCCTGAACTTGCCCCATGAATATCTTCATGCCCTAAGGAGCTTGATATCAAATAGCAAATAGAAACCATCATGACAGCTGGAGAGACAAACTAGAAGAAAGGAAAAATCTTTTCTTTCTGATTTTTGAGTAAGGGGCCTCACATTTTTATTTTCCATTGGGCCCCTCAAATTATTTCACAGCTGGCCCAGACCCCGGATCTATCGTTTCACTAGTTCTATGATCCTTGGCAAATTACTTCATCACTCTGTGTTTATTTCTTCATCTGTAAACTGTGGGTTATGTTTTCTGTTACACAATGGTGCCAACAGAAAGTACCATCATCTTGACTGGAACATACGGCAGCAGGAGGAAACCATGACTTGCCTTTGAGTTGATTCATTCATGGTTACTTTTGGTTCTAAATCACTTTAAACATACAAATCTATAGATCATACAAATCTGTAGATCATCCACTGGAACTGCAAATTCTAGATGTCTCACTGCCAAGTCAGGAGAAAAGATACGTTTTTCAAAGATTAGGTTAGAAATTGAGAATACATTTCATGGAATTAATTTTATAAATCTTAGGTTCTATAGTACTTTTTAGCCCCACTATTAAACTATATAGCAGATAAATTAGATTACGGTGCCTGGCTTAGAAAATTAATTGTCACTTTTAACATTATAATGCCGTTATTATATTTTCATAGGAAAATATATTTTGCATTTCAAAACACCCAAACAAACCAAAATGAACTTTAATAATCTAGTCTGTTTGTAGGCTGGAGGTGGACTGACAATAATGCATTTTGAAGAGATTTCGGTAGTGGCTGTTAGGGATGGACGAATTAAATAGTACTTACTCTACCCCTCTAGCTCTTCTCTGACCCATATTATTAATTAAAAATTCACAACCTAGAAGGAGAGTTAGAGCTAAGCTACCTTGCAGTCATGTACTATATCTTCTCTCGTTCCCTTTCAGCCATTTGTCTCTGTGTGTTTTTCTTCACCAGCTCCATATCTTCACCTGTTGAAATTTAAATGCACCAATGCCGATGTCAATTTTCAAGTTAATAATGAAAAGGGGACTAAAGATTCATATGAAAATATTCTAGGACTGTTGGCAGTTTCCTATCTGGCTGTGTTACTGAGAAATACAGTACTTTAAATACTTAATACTCAGGAAATATTTAGCCCAGGATACAGAAATATTATCTTCTTATGTAGGGTCAAAAGTAAGTACATATTGGAATCATGTTTCAAAAGCCTAATTTCACCATGAAGCCAGAGTTATTAGAAGCACATCTTCCCTGCAAGGAGAATTTAAAATTTATAAACATACCAGATAACAGACTTGGTGGCACAGCAGCAACAAATACATAATTTAGTATTTGGGCTTATTCTGATTGCCCTACACACATCAATTATCTTTACTCCCAGACTGTGTATTAGGTTGACAGGCAGTATTTAAATTTAGGTCTGTAGTTACTGTTCCACTTTCTCATCACATGCACTATTACAGATATGTCAAGTATATTGGGAAAATTAGACACACATCTGACTGGGTAAGAATATTCTAAATTAAGTGTTTAAAAATTTACTGAAGATGATATAATTTTAACAGCAAAAGGGAAATTTTGCAGTTTTTCTCTCATGTATGAATATCATTTCAAGCTAAAATAATCAGATTATATATAGCAAAAATTGTTTTTAAATACTGAAGAAAACTAACAGAGAGTATATGGTTGAAAGGAGGAAACTTGAACACTATTTACATATAAAGGGGGGCTCTAAAGGTCTTTGAGGCTTTCATTTTGAGAATATGAAGTAAGAAGACGTGTATATTTCACTGGGCTAAAAATAGACACCATTTCTTAACTAGGGCTCTGTAGTTAAATCTATGAGGCACTGATTTGAGCTGCTCAGTCCTTTTATGAAATTTTCTCGTCACATATTTACATATTCAAAATTCACTGTAAATCTTACATTGAGAATGACATAAATCACATCACGCAGTCTCCTAATCACTAAAGCTCTAATTGTGTTTTACTCCATAAACCCCTTCTCCAAACGTTGTAACATTAATCATAACACAATTTTGGCATAAATTTGTTGCATTTTCCCCGATTCTACTTCCCTTTTCTTTACCCAGATGTTCTTAAGCTTTTTTACTTAGATTTTTCTCTATTTTTAAATTTTCTCCCATTTAAAAAAATCATTTAATTCTTTAATTAATCATATTTATGTTAAATGTCTTAAAATTAGTCCATAGAAATACATGTCCTTAATAAATAAATGTGCATTTGGAATGACATAAAATCATATTGTAGATATATGAAGTCATATGCACACAACAGACAAACACTCATATTCTATTTCAACTCTTGTAAATTTAACGAAATTCCATATGGTGATAACGCTTCAATCTTTTCCTACTGCTACATTTTGACTAGATAGAAAGTAATATATAATGATTTATATAATACAAAATTAATGTCCTGAGACAAAGATGACCTTCTAAAATTTTGTTATAAACTTATTTATTCTTAAAGTATTCAAAATATATTATACACCTTAAATAACATATATTAAGTGAATTTGCAGGTCTGTTTACTCTCAACTTGGTTTAAGAAGTGTAATCACTAGCACTAGCCTGTTTTCACTGTTAAGTACAGCCTATTAAATACCCATCAATTCTGTTCACAGTGGACATGATACACTGAAAGCTAAACATGTGGATTCTTTCTGCAATTTTACAAAACAAATATATATGTATAGCTTGTCATTAATGTGTTTTAGAAGGATAAATCATGCAAGTCATAGCATGCAGATACAAGAAAATGTTATGACAAAATCCCAAGTTAAAAATGAAGTTAATAAATACCCTCTAGTAACTGTCACAAGAAAGCAATTTCGGTGATTATTGCCAATGTTATTTTGCTGTTTTGTCGTTTTATGAGTTTCACCTCAGGTAATGGTGATAGGGTGCAGCTTGGGAAAGAATTGTTGATAGGAATTCTAAGTGTGCTTTTGGAAAAAAGAATGGGAATTATTCGATACTCGTATAGCTTCTGTCATAGTAGGAAAATACAGAGGCTAGCACTTAGCAGTCACTGACAATAATTAATGATATTGTACAGCACTTTCTCTTCCAAGACATTTCTCTAATTGATATACATCTATATCCATACCCATATCTCTATCTATATGTATCCAGTCATTTAAACCTCACAACTATTCTAAAAGGTACTCAAATTGTTGTCATTTAATAGTTGATGATAACAAGACCCAGAAAGGGTAAGTAACATGCCTAATTTTCTCTCCGGTAAATGGAAAAGATAGGATTTTATTCATGATTCTATGCCAGAATCTGGATTAATAACAATTGTTATTTAGATGGTCATTTAGCTTCTCAAACACATTACACACACACACACACATACACACACACACAAGCACAATTTATTTGTATGCATGTGTATTTACTTGAAAGTGTACGTATTTGTGTATGATTTCCTACCTTCCTTGTGGGATTTCTTTTGGACCTGTAGATTGATGATCACTTATATGAAACAGATGACCACTTAGTTGGGCTATCACTCAACTTAGTTAACTAGAAAGTCTCTACTTGTTTCTCCGTAGTTATAACCATTTGTTAGCTTTATGAAATATCATCTAATAAGATGTTTGAAATTTCTGCTGCATAAAAATTAAGCATATTAGTCAGGAGAATGTTGATTGTTGACTGCAAGTAACAGAAACTGAACTCAACCTAGCATGGGGAATAAAGAGAAGCTATTGCATTACAGAGATCATGGAAGGGAAGGACAAATAAACTGTAAGGGTGGCAGAGAAGCATTTGGGCTGTGGGAATAACTAAAGACAGGGGCCAGAACCTTGACAGGACAACCTCTCTCTCCCAAGCACTCTCTCTCTCCATCTCTCTCTCTCTTTCTCTCTCCCTCCTTCCCTTTCTCTCTCTCTAAAGGATGTCAGGTTTGTTTCTCCACATAGTGGAAAACACAGGTCCAAACAGTTTGAGAACCTCACATCTCATAGTTTCTGCCATCAGAAGGCTGACTCCTTTTTCTAGCTCCCAGCTTCACAGCCCCAGAGAGCAGCCATAATTGGTTTTTGGTAACTATACACCTCAGCCCCAGTCAAATGTGGCCAGAAAGTGGGTTGTGTGCATATTTGACAATTTCCCCTGGAGCAGCTGGGGAAAAAAAAGGAACAGCCCCTAAATGAAGAGGAAGGAGGGAAGACAAGAGAAGGAAAGTAACGCTGATCAGACAGAAACTGCATAAATATTTAAATGCAATAAAAATAATTCAAGAGCTACACAACAATAAATGGAAGGAAGCTGAACTTTTGTTTTGCTTGTTTGCTTTAAAAGAAGAGGACAGTGGATTTTTATGTTAATCAGAATAATAAATTACTATTATTATGAACCATTAACAATTTAGAGATACCCTCTGTTAATTCTAGTCCACAGATTGGGTAGTCTAATTGTTAATAATTTTATTGTACATTTATATTCTATACTAGCATTATGTAAGTGGTTCTAATACTTACAAAGATTCACGTTGCATGAAAAAAATCAGTGTTGGATACAAGAGTGATAGGATTATAATTTCACTACTTGCCACAGAAATTTCCTCTCCCAGTGAACAGTAGATAAAGCCTGCCTTCCTGTGCACCCTCCTCTACCCATGTGTATATTCGTATGTATATTATATATATGTGACAAGTAGCTGATGGATTTCCTAGGAAAGGCCCTGTCATATTCTGTCCAAATTTTTATTTTCTTTCTATTTTATTCATTAAGGGTACCATAATATGTTTAAACTGAAATTTTAATTAAAATAAATTTGTAAATGAAAGTTCTAAGCACCAACCCTCATTCCACTAATAGCACGTGTCATCTTACATGCATATTCTGGAATATGTTCCTGTATTTCTTGCTTAAATCCAAAGTATACTCCTAATTAAGAATTTTAGGATGTGAGAGATATTATTTTATTTATTTACTGGTTTGTTCATTTATATGTTAGTTTAAAGTCTTCGAATACCTCTCAAATACCTTTTTTAGAGCGACCTCATAGATTGCCAGCGCTGGGAGGATGGTAAATTAGCACAAGATACAAGTTCTATTATTTAGGCTGATCCTTGAGATACAACAGAAGAAAACATGCCCAGGGTAAGGGACCAAAAGAAAGTAAAGTGTTCTAAAACATCTATCTGTTTTTGTCTAAAAATCAAGATGTTGATAATTTTAAGAAACAAACAAGATAACGTGAACATGACTATGTGCCTTAGTAAGTGATAGATAATCTCACACACACACACAATTTAATTTGACGGTATTATCTTTAAAACAGAAGAGAAAATTTTAGTCTAGCCAATGGGAGGAAAGATAGGACTAAAAATTATTTTTTAGTATAGCAAATAGAAATGAAATAAGACAGATGAAATATACCAGTATAATGTATTTGCAATATATATAAGTGGATTAAATACACTTACCAAACACAGAGATGCTCAGGTTAAAAGAAAACTTTTAAAACAGATCCAGCAATGTGTGCTATAGAAAGCACATAAAATGGTGAAGAAAGGATGAAAATAATGAGTAGGAAAAGATAACCAGGCAATTATGAATCACAAGAAAGATAAAATTTTCACATCACATCAAATAAAATTTCAGGTAAAAGTATTATAAAGTATAAAAAATATTATATACTAGTAAAAAAACATAAAGCTTCATAGAATGTAGTGATCATATTATATGCACATAATTATAGAACTTCAAAATTAACAAATCAGCAACATATAGAACCATTGGGAGAAATAGACAAATCAACATTTGTATTTAGATTTTTTAATGCATTCCTCTTAGAAGCTGAAAGATCATGCAGGAAAAATATTAAACAAAATTATACCAGACTTAGACATCACAATCAATAAACTCACTGTATACAGGCATCTACTTTATGTGTGTGAATATATGTATATAAGCTTTACATACAGTTGATTAGGAAAGAACTCCAGGTGCATGTGTAACATAAGCAAAAATCATTGATGATCTAGTCCAAAAAGAAACCTTTATAAATGCTGAAATTTTAACAGAACACAGACATTGTATTCCAACCCTGTGTAATAAAACTTAAAATCAAAAATATTAACTAAAGAAATAAGTACACATTTTGCAAACTAAACAATAAACTTTTTATTGAATAGGAAATCAAAAGAAAATTACAAAATGCTCAGAAATGTATTAAAGCAAAAATACTCAAATTAAATATATGGGATACATCTGAAGTAATCCTTACAGGTGTATTTTCAGCTTTAAATTCATTTACCAGAAGAAAAGGAAATAACAGAAAAGAAATGAATATTCAAGATGACAGTGAGAGAGCAACAAAGAAAAGCAGGAGAGTAGAGAAGAAAGGAAATATTAGATGAGAGCAGAAATTAACTACATATATATTATATATTTTTATGTTGTTTATTGTTTTTTTGTCCACATCACGCAGCTTGTGGGATCTTAGTTACCTGACCAAGGATTGAACCTGCGTGCTTGGCAGTGAAAGCACGGAGTCCTAACCACTGGACCGCCAGGGAATTCCCAATTACATATATTTTTAAAAGAGGATAAAAAGGAAAATCTTTGGAAAAATCAATAACATAGAAAATCTTCTGGGAAAGAATAAAAATAAGAAGATGGAAGAAGAAAAAACAAATGAAAACAAGAAATAATACAGACTTTTAAGATGAAAAGAATTATGAATTGACATATTAATATTATACATCAGTGAGTTTATTAACATAGACCAGAGGAATGACTACTGTAGTCACTGTAAAATGCCAAACTTGAAAAAGTGGGAATCTTGAACAGACCAGCGTTCTTAGTAAATTCAAATGATAGAAAAGCAGAAAACAGCATGAAGAAAACTACGTACTCTATAAGGTTGGATACATATTTCAGAAAATACACTTTATAATACGTTTATATATAATATGCATAGTAAATAGAGTGTTATTGCACAGAGAAAATTAAAAGAGACCAGGGAAAAAGGAAAAATAATACAATACAATAATAAAATACAGTATATACAAAGAGAAATAGGATAAAGATTCTTTAGATAGATGATAACACTGTCCTAATTACTGGGGAGAAAAATAAATTGAGAAAGAAATGTCATATCTGGAGAGAATATTTTTAAATAGCTTTATGTAACCAAGGGAGGAAGTTAACATGCACAACTGTTTACCAACCCGATGAAAAATGTTTCAGGGATGACAAATAGAGATTCATCAATGCCGTACACTGACAGCAATTCTGTACACAGTATCAAGTGTCATATCTGAATACCCAAGTAAATGCCAAAGGTAAATGTACCATTGGTTAGTGTAGCATGGTGAATTTTACCTCTGCCTCACTCTAAAATGTCTTAGTTTGATCAGTTTTGGTTATGAAACCATTATAAAATAACATAAATAATTTATAGGTCCTCTCTACTTTGAGGAAATAGTCCAAAGAAAAACTTCTGCAAAGCGCTGTTCTGCTTGCAGTATGAACAGTGACTACTGCTGACCAAGAAGGCTGAGATGCCCCAACTTTTCTGAATGTAGATTTTCAAGGTTAGCTCAAATGTGGTTTCTTACTTCTCCTCCGCTCTTGTTATATAAGCACACATGGCTAGGAATCTGGCCCTATGACTAACGTCTATATTTACGCATGTTTATCTAAAAACATGAGGGAAATATTCCTAATAAAACTACTTACTATTGTAAACTAGGAAATGTAAACATTCTTCTATTATTTTCTACTTCTTTATAAGTATTTGACAAAGCTCTTAGAGTCATTTTAATAGCTGACTTTTCATTGGACTTAATTAAAGATGTCCTATATTTATTTTGAAAGCAAGACACTAGATCAGTGAAAACCACCAGTGAACGTTGTTTTCATCTTAGCAAACTGTCCACACTCACATACTTGCCAAATCACAGCAATTACCCATTTTAAATGATGTAATATAAGCAATTACCCATCCTAAACGATGAGGTGTTGTAATGACTTTGTAAATGAAGGCACTTTAGTTCATTAGCACCTTCAAATTGTTTATTATAAGATTAATTATTATTTCTAAATCATTTATACTTAGTTCCAAGCCTCTCACACATCAAGTTAAAACATATAAAAAATTACAACTTCTAATGTATCAGATCGAATCAATACATTCTATTCAAGTTTCCTCAGTAATGCCTGTTTTAATGTTTTTGCTAAGAGTTATTTTGGAAACTTACTCATTTATTTGTTTAAAATTCACACTCAGAAGAGGGCAATTGCTTGAAATTTTTGCAATATTTGTATAACTTGTACATAAATCAAAAATAATACTAAGAATAATCCTGCTCCACAATTGGCAGAATTTTCTTTCTATAAAGCCAGATATAGTCAGAAGGCTATATTCCTAGATCATAACCCACTGTAAGTCTCTAACACCATTTTTAAGACACAACACACACACACAACACACACAAACACAACCCACCCAACCATAATCCACCCATTTCTGCCACCCTTTCACCTTTTCTCAGGCCTTTTCCTGGTGTATTTTCTCCCTTCTTTGCTTGCTATGATTTAACAATTTTACTAGTGAGCAAAGAAATGAACAGATGGCTTCAAGTGTGAAATGGAATATTATATCCTGAGTTTTTTACCTGGACTCATACAAAATATACCCTCATACTTTCTAGCTAAATTATTTTTTCAACGTTTATGTATCTATGATGTGTAGAGTAAAGCCAAGCATGCCTTAAGACCCCAAATCTTTAAATACTTTAAATATAATACCTTATATGGCAAAAGGAACTTTGCAAATATGATTAAGTTTGAAAACTTCAGCTATGGAGATTATTCTGGATTGTTGAGTGGATCCAGTATAATCATAATGGTCCTTCTAAGTGGAAGAAGAAGGTCAGAGTGAGACACAAATTGAAGATACTACTTTGCAGCTTTGAAGACGATGAAGCCACAATCTAAGGAATGTAGGTGGCCTCTGGAACCTGAAAAGCACAAGGAAACAGATTCTTTCCTGAAGCTTCCAGAAGAAATGCAGCTTAATTTTAGGACCTCTGATCTCTAGAACATTGAGATAACGAATTTGTGTTAAGCCCCTACACTTGCAGTAATTTATTACAGCATCAATAGAAAACTAATATATCTATGAGCTCTTTTTATATCCTTCAAAATCATTTCTGTTTCTCCTTCTTCCCCATAAGATTTTCGTGAGTATCACACTTCCTTGACGGAAATGAGAGCTTGCTATATTAGTTTTCCTCAAAAAGAGGTATTATGATGTCAGTCAGATGTTTTTTCCCACCTATTTATTACCTGTTTTGAATTTTACCCTATATGTGTAGATAGAGTAAATAAATATATCTGAATTTTTTAATATGTTATCTAGAACTATTTTGGAGGAAGCAAGTGTATTATAATTGAAATATATGCATTACTTGACTAGAAAGTAGGACAACACTAGTTCAATCTCAGCAAAGTCACATAAAAAGAAATGTAAATATTACTCTAAGTATCTTGAAGAACACTGAAAATCACTCCTGTTGATTAATTAAAAAGGCAATCCTGGGACACCAAATAGGAAATTTTACATCTACAACATCACAGAAATTATCTGTAAACACTGACCTGCACCCTCGCTCAAATGTCCCCACTCATGACAACTGTTAAAATTCCACTCAACTTTTTCTGATCTCTCAAGTTGCTTCACTCTCTGTTCTCTCTTGTCCTGCCACTCACTCCTCTCATCCAAGTTCTGGTGTACTCCCTGCCTCAAGAGACTTCATTGCCTCTTTTTTTTTTTTTTGACAAGAATGAGACTTTAATCAGTTTTAAGTGGAGATTATAACACTAAGAGATAAAGGGTTGTTAACAAACACAGTAACAAATGGACATCTGATTGGTATGAGGCATTATCTTTCACATATATAATTTTTTGTGTATCCTCAGTGCATAGCATTTACACACAGAGCCACTGTTGCATGGCACAAGATTATATGAAGAGGCTGAATCAGAGTAAGGCTGTTTAACGGACCGAAATTTTTTAGTATATATATTCTATATGAAAACCGATTGAACTTTTGAACTGGCAGGGTAGAAGGCAACTCTGCCAAACACTGCAGTTAAAGCCCCCAATTTAGTGCACAGTTCCACCCCTTCCATCTGCATGCATGACACATTAACAGTATTGAAAGGTAAATGAGCCACTTTGTGGCAACCACAGCCATTGTTATGAACATATTGCACAAATTTTCTAGAACTAAACAGTAAGTTGTACCCTACTTTTATTTTTTAAAGCTGAAACATTTGATGCTGCTGGTAAGCTCCACTTAAGTCTATAACCTGTGCCACAGCAAAGAATGGTGATGCTATTTATTCAACTACCCTTTAATAATAGTGGCAAAAAATGTTCAAGAGGAGCTACAATGTAGCTTCCAATGATTGGCAGCACAACCTCACTCTGGGATAGCTGCAGGACCAGACATCTCCATGCTCTCTCTCCTCCCTTTTACTGATGGCATTTAAAAAATTTATTATAAACCATTAATGGAGAATAGTATTTTCAAGCCCATTATATCAATATGTAGATAAAACCTATCTAACTAAAGATAGGAGATTTTACACGTGCATTTACCTTCACCTGTTCCAAAAGCACCACTAAAGTAACAATAAATGGATTTTTAAAGTCATATACCTCCTAAGACAAAGAGATCAAGAACATATAGCAACAATATTTTAGAATCTAGAAACGAAGCTGGTTGATATAACTAAGAAAAAGTTGAATTCTAAGCCAGTTTGGAGAAATGAAAGAAAAAAGAAAAGTAACTTGATTCATAACTCAAAACCAGCAAGAGGCTCAGGATTCCAGAAGCCAGCTGCCCTTGAAAGCAGGGATGAAGGTAGATCTAACAATAGGTCTGATTGATATTTGCTTAATAGTTAAATTCACAGGCATCTTAGTTCTAAATAAGAGATGGGGAAAGGCAGGAGGGAGAGGCAGCTGGACCCCCAGATCTCATTCGCTTCCTTCAAAGCAGGGGAAAAAGTCTCTATACTAGAGACAGCGCAGTTGAAGCCTGAGGATTGGAGTCTCCTAGGCTTTAATGAAAACCTGGCAGTAGACCAAAGGCTGAGTCATCCCTACACCCAGCTACCTCCATCCTCAGCCTCCTCAATACTCAGTTCAGAAACTCACTAAACTGGTAGCCAAAACTTATACCCTCTAAGGAGGAGATTGTAAATGTATTTTTGACTACGAAAGCAGACCATCCCAAAGTGTTAACATTTAAACAAACAAAAAGAACTAATGATACTGATATACCTACTCAGGTAACCCATAACAGTGAAGCCCATAGTCAATAAACCTCATCCCCACACACAAAGCTTATAACTTTTAGTTTTTCTCCCCAACTCTTACTTATTAAAAAACAGCCAAGAATCACCATATTTAAAGGAAAGCTTCAATGTTTAAAAATAGAGAACTAAAAGAAAAAAGCAGATAAGACAAAGATTATGCAGGAGGATAAAAGCATCATGAAAGGTCTCCCATACAAAAGTCATCCTCATAATTTTTGTAAATACACACCCATAAGGGCATAGTGTTATGAAATGAATGTTTGTGTCACCCCCCCCCCAAATTCATATGTTGACATCCTAATCCCAATGTGATGGAATATGGAGGTGGGGTTTTAGGGAGGTGACAAGATCATGAGGGTGAATCTTTCATGAATGGGATTAGTGCCCTTATGAGAAGAAGCCAGAGAGCTAGTTAGTTCTTTTTCTGACACAAGAGAATACAATGAGAAGTTGGCAGTCTGCAACCTGAAAGAGGGCTCTCACCAGAACCTGATCATCTTAGTACACTGATCTCTGACTTCCAGCCTCCAGAATCATGAGAAGTATATTTCTGTTGTTGCTTACGTCATGTAGGCTATGGTAATTTAGCAGCATTAAGTGACAAAAACAGGTGGAGTAACTCCTTACTCCGTAAGTGTGAACTGTGCATAGTGACATCCTTCAATGAATACAGTATGGAAAAAGGAGAAAAGAGTAACTTTACAATGGCAAAATCTCAGACTCAATCTTAGCATCTGACCAATACATAAATAAAAGATAAGGTGTCAGTGTTCCTATCTTTAAAACCTGTGAAAATCCTTTCAATCTTTTTTCTATGCTGCATTTTTTCCCATAAAGTGTATTGACATAATTTTGGATAATATTTTAATTAAGAAGGCTTTTCTTGAAGCTGAAAAAAAAGGGCAATAATTAGTGACAAGAATACATAGAAAAGAACAAATGCCACTGGAAAGGTAAATGTATAGCAAAGGTAGTGGATTAATCACTTATAAAGCTAATATGAGGTTAAAAGACAAAAGTAGTAAAAGTAACTATGATTACAATAACTATTTTTAAGGAATACACAAGATAAAAAGATGTAAGATGTGGCATCAAAAACATAAAACATTGGGTGGGGGGAGTAATAATATTGAACTTTACAATGGAATCAAATTTAAGTTGTTATCAACTTAAAATGACTGTTATAATTCGTTATGGGTAATCCTCATGGTAACCCAAATCAAAAACCTATGGTAAGTACACAAAAGTTAAAGAGAAAGAACATATAAGCATTCCACTAAAGGGTCATCAAACCACAAAGGAAGAGAGCAAGGGAAGAAGAAAGGAACAGAGAGAAACTGTAAAAACATTCAGAAAACAATTAACAAAATGACAATAAGCCCCTACTTGTCAATAATCATTTTAAATGTAAAGAAATAAGTTCTCCAATTAAAAGACAAAGATTGAGAACAGACTGATATTTGCCAGAGGCAGGAGGTGGTAGGTGGGAGAATGGGTGAACTGTGGGGTTTTTTGAGTTTAAGTAAATTGAATTTTTTAAAAATATAGCAAATATTTTATAATAACTATAAATGGAGTATAACCTTTAAAAATTGTGAATCACTATATTGTACATGTGTAACTTATATAATATTGTATATCAACTATGCCTCAATAAAAAATATAAAAGCAAATAAAAAATTTTTGTAAGTAGTTGACAAAGTCAGAAATGGACATTAATCAAAATATGTAAAATTTATATTCATAACACTACCTTGAATTTTAAATACCTTTCAATGAAAGCATGCCAAACTTAGGACATCTTAGAAAATTTACATATTCATCCAGTCTTCATCCAACATATATCCCAATGGCAACAGAATATAATTTGTAAACCTAATAATAAAAATATATGGATTCAACTGATACCTGACCTTCAGTAAATATTGATTGAGCACTGAGTCACTATTCTAGATGTTAGAAATACAGCAGGGAACAAATCTTACCAAATGCCAGACCTCAGATTGTTTACATTCCATTGGCATCATTTAATATTTTAGGCCAATAGATTTCTTGATGAAATATAAAAATAGTGAAAGAAAGAATAAAAAGAGAAAAAGGCAGGTAAAGAAAGGAAAGCACACCAAAGCATATAATATCTGTCCATGTCAACACAATGATTCACTTTACATTGTTTTGACATCTGAGTAGTAGGGGAACTCACAACAGGCATCCTTCATTGGGGAGAAAATACCCAGAGTTTAGTTTTGGACTGTTAAGTATGAGATGCAAGTCAGACATGCCAGAGGAGATGTAGAGTATCTCCTATATATGGGTATATGAGTCTAGAATTCATGAGAAACATTCCAGTTGGAGATAAATGTGGAAGTCAACAGCATATAGATGATACAACATATAGCAAGTCTGATATGTATCACAATGAGATTTACAAGTTTAAGCACCACTAATTTTTCAATCCTTCCTTCCTCCCCTTTTCCTCCTACCCCTCACTTCTTCCTCTTTCTCCTTCTTCTTCTTAATCTTTATAATTTTTTTGTATGTGTCTATCAGATGGGCCAGAGTTAAAATGTAAATATACTCTTCTTTCTTTCCCTGTAGCTTCCTTTATAGCTGTTTAGAAAATAAGGCGAAGGCTAAGGAAGCTTAGTTCTTCCCACAGTTCAGCTGTATCCTCTTTTTTCACCCACCTACTACAACTGAAGCAGACATACATGTTTATATATTTCTCCGGAGAATGTCCAGTTTAAGGGTAAAGTAGTCCAGGTCACAAAGCAGGTTCAGATTTGATGATCTTGGAGAGAGATGACTTAGATTTGACTCATTACTTTCACTTTGTGAAAAGTAATTCAAAACGTCTACAGTTAAGAATAAAAAGAGTACACAGAGCCCCTTAATGCCTCTTAATGTTTGTTAGGGAGGCACACCAATAATTGGACAGGCTTAGTATGGGCATAGAAGGGGGAATTGGCCCCATCACAGAAAAACAGGAATTTTATGCCACTTTAAACTAGAGTGCTGGAGCACATCAGCATTCAAAGGCTCATGCTGTTTCCACAGAAGAAAATTCTTATCTGACCACAGTTACACATTTCTTAATTCTATTTGTAATTTGTCTATTTGTAATTTCAATGCAACAGCCCTGGCCATGGCCTACCTGTGTGACAGAAAACAGTTTATATTTTACTATAGGTTTTCTAGAGGAAACCATGGAAGAGTATTACCATATGCACATATAATCTCATTTGATGTCCCTTTTCTCAAGCTCCTGCTGTCATTTATTTCATAACTTCCCCTCCCAAACCACTGGTAATTTTTCTCATTTGTTATACAAAGTTGTTTCGGCTGTGCCCCGCACACATCATACCATTCAGCAGGGTCCTTTGGAGTACACTATGATGAGAAAGGTTTCTGAGATTATAAATAACAGTATTTCCTAGCATTTAGTTGTTCAGGCAAAACACAGAGAACCAATCATGTGGTTCAATGGATAAGTCTCCTTTGGCCTTTAAGATTATACCTGTAATGCTGTAAGAACCTTGTGTCTTAAAAACCTTCAAACAATCCAATTAGTAGTATTGAAGCATTTACTGGAAAACTATTTAAAGATTGTGGATATGCAGCACCTACATCGTGTGCAAGAGTTAAGGCATAATTAGAATTTTGCTTTTACATCTGTACCTAAAATAATCATTGCTCCTTTACTAATATTATGAACATTTTATGAACATAATTTATCTCCATTGCCCTTCACTTAGTCTGTTTCTGTTGATGTATGACACACTTCAAATTGCTAGAAATAAGTTATTACAGTGAGAAATTCCTAATTATTTCCTCTGATTAAAGTTCAGATATGTCAAGGAACCTGATCCCACATGCTGCTGTTTGATGTGAGAAACTGCTTTATAATTTATCTGAGCCATTTAAAAAATATATGAATAGGAGCTTACATTAATGCTTGTGAAATGCTTTAATATTTTTTATTTCTCATTTTCTTCTGATTTATTGGGGGATAAGTTACCAAAGCCATAATATCTTAGAAAAAATAAAGTATTAGTATGATGAATAGGAGTATCATATGCTCTATTTAGTATAAGGGTGAACACAGTTAAGCATCTGTCAGAAAAGTTTATAATCAGATGCAAACCTACATATTGGGCTTTCACTCATACTTCCAGTTAGGCTTTTCTGCAGAAAAATATTATTATTTCTCTGAGGCACTTATTTTTCCAAATATATTCTCCTATGAGCAAGGGTTTGATGGAGAGCTTTTTTCTTTTTTGCGGTACACGGGCCTCTCACTGTTGTGGCCTTTCCCGTTGCGGAGCACAGGCTCCGGACACGCAGGCTCAGCGGCCATGGCTCACAGGTCCAGCCGCTCCGTGGCATGTGGGATCTTCCCGGACCGGGGCACGAACCCGTGTCCCCTGCATCGGCAGGCGGACTATCAACAACTGCGCCACCAGGGAAGCCCTGAGAGCTTAATTTTAACCACACTGAGAATTTTTTAAATTAAGTTAAAAGATTGATAACTCATTAAAGTCTGACCAGAGCAGAAAGACAACCAGGAAGGGAAAATAATGGTTAATATAATGTCTCCTAAAATATTACAAAAAGACAGTTTGGGATTTGAAATTAGTTGAACTGAACTTAAACTTTTTATTCTTCCTCTCTTTAGTTGTATAACCTTGGGGAAGTGTTTTATTTCATCAGAGACTGCTCATTTAGAGGGAGTTTGGAGAGAACATCACTGATTACCAAGTGGTAGTGTCAAGAACAAGTTCAATAATGTTTGTGACTATTCTTTGTAAACTTAAAAACACTATAGAACTGATAGAATTTATTTTTCAACTATAATAAAAGGACACTAATTTTCCATGTATTTAACAGCTCACTGTCAAGAAGATACTTGATAGATTTATAAACTGTCAAGGAGAAACCAAATGTCCAGAGCCCTTGGGGAACAAATCTGTATCACTATAAAAATGGTTTATTCAATAGGAAGAAAATATTAAGAAGTAAACCTCAAATAAATAGCTGTGTCATAAACATAACAGAATTGTAATAAATATTTAGTGATGCTAAACATTCCATCAATTAATGAGCATGCCAAACGAATTTAACTTAAAATAGTATTAGATGCAAAAATATTGCAATAAATATATAAAGCAAATATCACCAGACATAAAGGAAGACACTGACAGTAACACAATAGTAGTAGGGCACTATATCACTCCATTTACACCAATGGACAGATCATTCAGACAGAAAGTCATTAAGAAAACACTGGCCTTAAATAACACATTAAACCAAATGGACTTTATATAGACTGATAATTAGATACGTAGGGAGATAGATAGGGAGATAGAAGATAGGTAGATAGATATAGATATAGATTTTATAGATAGATATTATAGATTTTATAGATAGATATTATAGATTTATAGATAGATATTATAGATTTATAGATAGATATTATAGATTTATAGATAGATATTATATATATAAAATCCATCCAAAAGCAGTGAAACACACATTCTTTTCAAGCCACATGGAACATTCTCCAGGATAGGTCACATGCTAGGTTACAAAACAAGTCTCAGTAAGTTTAAGAATGAAATTGTATCTAGCATATTTTACAACCACAACACTATGAGACTAGAAATCAACTAAAGAAAAAAACTGCAAAAAATCACAAACACTTGAGGGCTAAGCAATATGCTACTAAACAACTGATGGATCACTGAAAAAGTCAAAGAAGAAATCAAAAAATACCTGGAGATAAAAGAAAACAAATACACAATGATCAAAAATCTTTGAGATACAGCAAAAGCAGTTCTAAGAGGAAAGCTTAAACTGATACAGACTTACCTGAGGAAATAAGAAAAATGTCAAATAAACAACTTAACTTTACACTAAAAGGAACTAGATAAAAGAAGAAACATAACCCAAAGTTAGTAGATGGAAAGAAATCATAAAGCTCACAGAATGAATAAATAAATAAAATAGAGAATAAAAAAATAGAAAAGATAATGAAACTAAGAGCAAATTCTTTGAAAAGACATAAAATTGATAAAGCTTTAGCCAAACTCATCAAGAAAAAAAGGGAGAGCAGCCAAATCCATAAAATCAGAAATGAAAAAGAAGTTACAACCCACACCACAGAAATGAAAAGAATCATAAGCGATTACTATGAATAGTTATAAGCCAATAAACTGTACAACCTAGAAGAAATGGACAAATTCCTAGAAATGTACAACACCCCAAGACTGAAACAGGAAGAAAATTTGAACAGACCAATTACCAGTAATGAAATTCAATCAATAATATTTAAAAAATTCCCAACAAAGAGAAGTCCAGGGCCAGACGGCTTCACAGGTAAATTCTACCAAACATTTAAAGAAGAGTTAACACTTATTCTTCTCAAACTATTCCAAAAAATTGCAGAGGAAGAAATGCTTCACAAAAAAAGAAAATTATAGGCCAATTTCAGTTATGAACATAGATACAAAATCCTCAACAAAATATTAGCAAACCAAGTTCAATATTACATTAAAATGATCTTACACCATGAACAAGTGAGATTTATCCCAGAGACGCAAGGATGGTTCAAAATCCACAAATCATTCAATGTGGTAAACCATATTAACAAATTGAAGAATAAAAATTATATGATAATCTCAATAGATGCAGAGAAAGCTTTTAACAAAATTCAACATCCATTTATGATAAAAACTCTCAACAAAGTTGGTATAGAAGGAACATACCTCAACATAATAAAGGTCATATATGATAAACCCCTAGCTAACATTATACTCAACAGTGAAAAGAAGAAAGCTTTTCCTCTAAGATCACTAAAAGGACAAGGGTGCCCACACTGACCACTTTTATTCAACATAATATTGGAAGTCTTAACCACAACAATAAGATAAGAACAATAAATTTAAAAGATCCAAATTGGAAAGGAAGAAGTAAAACTGTTTGCAGATGACATGATACATAAAAATACATACATACATAAAAAATCCTAAAGACACCACCAAAAAACTATCAGAGTTCATCAACGAATTCAGTAAGATTGCAGGATACAATATTAATAAGTATAAGTCTGTTACATTTCTATACATTAATAATGAACTATCAGAAAGAAAGGCAGCCCTTGTGCACTGTTGATAGGAATGTAATTTCATACAGTCACTATGGAAAACAGTATGGAAATTACTCAAAAAATTAAAAATTGAGCTACCATATGGTCTAGCAATTCTACTTCTGGGTATTTATTCAAAGAAAACAAAAATACTAATTAGAAAGGAAATATGCACCCCTATGTTCATTGCAGCATTATTTACACTAGCTAAGATTTGGAGGCAACTTAAGTGCCCATCAAGAAATAGATGAATGGAGAAGATGTGGCACATATATACAATGGAATATTACTCAGACTTGAAAAAGAATGAAATCTTTTGTGACAACATGGAATGGACCTAGAGTGTATAATGCTAAGTGAAGTAAGTCAGGCAGAGAAAGACAATACTGCATGATTCCACTTATATGTGGCACCTTAATAAACAAAACAAACATAACAAAATGGAAAGAGAGTTACAGATACAGAGAACAGCTTGTTGCCAAAGTTGTGAGGCATGGTAGAGAGTAAAGGAATAGGTGATGGATATTTAGAGGAACAAACTTCCAGTTGCAAAATAAATGAGTCATAGGTATGAAATGAACAGTGTGAAGATTACATAGTCATTAAGTAATATCTTTGTATGGTGACATATCATAACTAGACTTAGCGTGGTGATCAATTTGAAATGTACAAAAATATTGAATCACTATGCTGTGTACCTGGAACTAATATAATGTTATAGATCCTTTATACTTCCAAAACAAACTCATAGGAAAGAGATCAGATTCATCACTACCAGAGGGAGGGCAGAGGGATTGGATGAAGTCAGTCAAAAGGTACAGATTTCCAGTTATAAGTACTAGGGACATAATGTGCAAAATTAATAAATATAATGAGCACTGCTATATGTTATATATGAAAGTTGGTAAGATAGTAAATCCTAAGAGTTCTCATCACAAGGAAAAAGGTTTGTTTCTATGTCTTTTTTTTTTTTTGTGATACGTGGGCCTCTCACTGTCGTGGCCTCTCCCGTTGCCGGACGCGCAAGCTCAGCGGCCATGGCTCACGGGCCCAGCCACTCCGCGGCATGTGGGATCCTCCCGGACTGGGGCAAGAACCCATATCCCCTGCATCGGCAGGCAGACTCCCAACCACTGTGCCACCAGGGAGGCCCTGTTTCTATGTCTTTAAATTTATATCTATATGAAATGATGAATGTTCACCACACTTATTGTGATAATCACTTCATGATATATTTAAATTAAATCAGGCTGTACACCTTAAACTTATACAGTGCTGTATGTCAATTATATCTCAATAAAACTGGAAGAAGAAAAATTTATTGAGCACAGTCAAATGTACCTCGGTCAGGGCTTCCCTGGTGGTGCAGTGGTTGAGAGTCCGCCTGCCAATGCAGAGAACATGGGTTCATGCCCCGGTCCGGGAAGATCCCACATGCCGTGGAGTGGCTGGGCCCGTGAGCCATGGCCGCTGAGCCTGTGCGTCTGGAGCCTGTGCTCCACAATGGGAGAGGCTACAACAATGAGGGGCTCGCGTACCACAAAAGAAAAAAAAAAAAAGACAATGGACACAGAGGAAGTAAAAACAAAGTATCAGTCTTAAAACACTGATAATGACAATAGATTCCCCCTTTGTTTACTTCACTCTATAACTGCAATGAAGACAAACATAGACTTATGTTCAGCATAACTGGAAAGGGAAAATAAAATAATAAAGGACAACCATTTGGAAACAAAATTATTATAACTAAAGCTATGTTTTTGTTTAGGAAACTCTTATCCTTATTTAAATTATTCTGTTTTTCACTTCCTGGCATCAATATATTATTCAACCAGAAACGAGTTTCAGACTAAAAATAATTTCTTCCTTGGACTTATAATCATTCTTTAATGTTAAATATTTGACAACCAAAAGGAGAGCAAAGTTCAGGTGATATGTCTATGGGAGCTTAGGAGTGACAGTGACTCAGAGTAAGCAAGTAAAAATTAATGGTCCTTTTTTTAAGAGGGGATTAAATTGTGTGCTAAGGTCTGTATACTCAGGAGGAGGCTGGCTTAGAGAAAAGAGTTAAAGGAGATGAGGAGCTTCAAGATGGCAGAAGAGTAAGACACAGAGATCACCTTCCGCCCCACAAATACATCAGAAATACATCTACATGTGGAACAGCTCCTACAGAACACCTACTGAATGCTGGCAGAAGACCTCAGACCTCCCAAAAGGCAAGAAACTCCCCACATACCTGGGTAGGGCAAAAGAAAAAAGAAAAAAACAGAGACAAAACATAGGGACGGTACCTGCACCAGTGGGAGGGAGCTGTGAAGGAGGAAAGGTTTCCACACACTAGGAAGCCCCTTTGTGGGCGGAGACTGTGGGTGGCGGGCGGGGGGGGGGGAAGCTTCAGAGCCACAGAGGAGAGCGCAGCAACAGGGGTGCGGAGGGCAAAGCAGAGAGATTCCGGCACAGAGGGTCAGTGCCTACCGGCACTCACCAGCCCGAGAGGCTTCTCTGCTCACCCGCCGGGACAGGCGGGGGCTGGGAGCTGAGGTTCGGGTTTCGGTCGGTTTCCAGGGAGAGGACTGGGGTTGGCGGTGTGAACACAGCCTGAAGGGGGCTAGTGCACCACGGCTAGCCGGGAGGGAGTCCAGGGAAAAGTCCGGAACTGCCGAAGAGGCAAGAGACTTTTTCTTGCCTCTTTGTTTCCTCATGTGCGAGGAGAGGGGATTAAGAGCGCTGCTTAAAGGAGCTCCAGAGACTGGCGTGAGCTTGCGGCTAACAGCGCGGACCTCAGAGACGGGCATGAGACACTAAGGCTGCTGCTGTCGCCACCGAGAAGCCTGTGTGCAAGCACAGGTCACTCTCCACACCTCCCCTCCCAGGAGCCTGTGCAGTCCGTCACTACCTGGGTCCCGTGATCCAGGGACAACTTCCCCAGGAGAACGCACGGCGCGCCTCAGGCTGGTGCAATATCACACTGGCCTCTGACGCCACAGGCGCGCCCGGCATCTGTACCCCTCCCTCCACCTGGCCTGAGTGAGCCAGAGCCCCCGAATCAGCTGCTCCTTTAACCCCGTTCTGTCTGGGAGGGGAACAGACTCCCTCAGGCGACCTACACGCAGAGGTGGAGACAAATCCAAAGCTGAACCCCAGGAGATTTGCGAACAAAGAAGAGAAAGGGAAATTTCTCCCAGCAGCCTCAGGGGCAGCATATTAAATCTCCACAGTCAACTTGATGTACGCTGCACAGGTGGAATACCTGAATGGACAAAAAATCATCCCAAATTGAGGAGGTGGACGTTGGGAGCAATGATATATATGTTTTTTTCCCCCTTTTTCTCTTTTTGTGAGTGTGTATGTATATGCTTCTGTGTTTGATTTTGTCTGTATAGCTTTGCTTTTACCATTTGTCCTAGGGTTCTGTCTGTCTGTTTTTGTTTTTTTATTACATGAAAAACATTTTTTTCTTAATAATTTTTTATTTTAATAACTTTATTTTATTTTACTTTACTTTATTTTATCTCCTTCTTTCTTTCTTTCTTTCTTTGCTCCCTTTTATTCTGAGCCATGTGGAGGACAGGCTATTGATGCTCAAGACATCAGGGATGTGCCACTGAGGTGGGAGAGCCAACTTCAGGACACTGGTACACAAGAGACCTCCCAGCTCCACATAATATCAAATGGTGAAAATCTCCCAGAGATCTCCATCTCAATGCCAAGACCCAGCTCCACTCAACAACCAGCAAGCTACAGTGCAGGACATCCTATGCCAAACAACTAGCAAGACAGGAACACAACCCCATCCATTAGCACAGAGGCAGCCTAAAATCATAATACGGCCACAAACACCCCAAAACACACCACCAGACATGGACCTGCCCACCAGAAAGACAAGATACAGCCTCATCCACCAGAACACAGGCACTAGTCCCCTCTACCAAGAGGCCTACACAACTGACTGAACCAACTTTAGTCATTGAGAACAGACACCAAAAACAACGGAAACTAAGAACCTGCAGCCTGTGAAAAGGAGACCCCAAACACAGTAAGTTAAGCAAAATGAGAAGACAGAGAAACACACAGCAGATGAAGGAGAAGGCAAAAGCACACCAGACATAACAAACGAAGAGGAAATAGGCCGTCTACCTGAAAAAGAATTCAGAATAATGATAGTAAAGATATCCAAAATCTTGGAAAGAGAATGGAGAACATACAAGAAACGTTTAACAGGAACCTAGAAGAACTAAAGAGGAAGCAAACAGTGATGAACAACACAATAAATGAAATTAAAAATTCTCTAGAAGGGAATAGCAGAATAACTGAGGCAGAAGAACGGATAAGTGACCTGGAAGATAAAATAGTAGAAATAAAAACTGCAGAGCAGAATAAAGAAAAAAGAATGAAAAGAATGCAGGACAGTCTCAGAAACCTCTGGGACAACATTAAACTTACCAAGAGTCGAATTATAAGGGTTCCAGAAGAAGAGGAGAAAAAGAAAGAGACAGAAAATATTTGAAGAGATTATAGATGAAAACTTCCCTAATATGGGAAAGGAAATAATTAATCAAGTCCAGGAAGCACAGAGAGTCTCATACAGGATAAATCCAAGGATAAACATGCCAAGACACATATTAATCAAACTATCAAAAATTAAATACAAAGAACAGATATTAAAAGCAGCAAGGGAAGAACAGCAAATAACACATAAGGGAATCCCCATAAGGTGAACAGCTGATCTTTCAGCAGAAACTCTGCAAGCCAGAAGGGAGTGGCAGGACATATTTAAAGTGATGAAGGAGAAACACCTACAACCAAGATTACGCTACCCAGCAAGGATCTCATTCAGATTTGATGGAGAAATTAAAAGCTTTACGGACAAGCAAAAACTAAGAGAATTCAGCACCACCAAACCAGCTTTACAACAAATGGTAAAGAAACTTCTCTAGGCAGGAGACACAAGGGAAGGAAAAGACCTGAATAATAAGCCCAAAACAATTAAGTAAATGGTAATAGGAACATACATATCGATAATTACCATAAATGTAAATGGATTAAATGCTCCAACCAAAATGCATAGACTGGCTGAATGGGTCCAAAAATAAGACCCGTATATATGCTGTCTACAAGAGACTCACTTCAGACCTAGAGACACATACAGACTGAAAGTGAGGAAATGGAAAAAGATATTTCATGCAAACAGAAACCAAAAGAAAGCTGGAGTAGCAATTCTCATATCAGACAAAATAGACTTTAAAACAAAGACTATTACAAGAGACAGAGAAGGACACTACATAATTATCAAGGGATCAATCCAAGAAGAAAATATAACAATTGTAAATATTTATGCACCCAACATAGGAGCACCTCAATATATAAGGCAAATATTAACAGCCTTAAAAGGGGAAATTGACAGTAACACAATCATAATAGGGGACTTTAACACCCCACTTTCACCAATGGACAGATCATCCAAAATGAAAATAAATAAGGAAACACAAGCTTTAAATAATACATTAAACAAAATGGACTTATTTGATATTTATAGGACATTATTTCCAGAAACAACAGAATACACATTCTTCTCAAGTGCTCATGGAACATTCTCAGGATAGATCATATCTTGGGTCACAAATCAAGCCTTGGTAAATTTAAGAAAATTGAAATTGTATCAAGTATCTTTTCTGACCACAATGCTGTGAGACTAGATATCAATTACAGGGAAAAATCTGTAAGAAATACAAACACATGGAGGCTAAACAACACAGTACTTAATAACCAAGAGATCACTGAAGAAATCAAAGAGGAAATCAAAAAATACCTAGAAACAAATGACAATGAAAACACAATGACCCAAAACCTATGGGATGCAGCAAAAGCAGTTCTCAGAGGGAATTTTATAGCAATACAATCCTACCTTAAGAAACAAGAAACATCTCAAATAAACAACCTAACCTTACACCTAAAGCACTTAGAGAAAGAACAAAAAAACCCCAAAGTTAGTAGAAGGAAAGAAATCATAAAGATCTGATCAAAAAATAAATGAAAAAGAAGTGAAGAACACAATAGCAAAGATAAATAAAACTAAAAGCTGGTTCTTTGAGAAGATAAAGAAAACTGATAAACCATTAACAAGACTTATCAAGAAAAAAGGGAGAAGATTCAAATCAGTAGAAATAGAAATGAAAAAGGAGAAGTAACATCTGACACTGCAGAAATACAAAGGATCATGAGAGATTACTTACTACAAGCAACTATATGAAAAAAAATGGAGAACCTGGAAGAAATGGACAAATTCGTAGGAATGCACAACCTTCTGAGACTGAACCAGGAAGAAATAGAAAACATGAACAGACCAATCACAAGCACTGAAATTGAGACTGTGATTAAAATGTTCCAACAAACAAAAGCCCAGGACAAGATGGCTTCACAAGCGAATTCTTTCAAACATTTAGAGAAGAGCTAACACCTATCCTTCTCAAACTCTTCCAAAATATAGCAGAGGGAGGAACATTCCCAAACTCATTCTATGATGCCACCATCACTCTGATAAGAAAACCAAAGATGTCACAAAGAAAGAAATCTACAGGCCAATATCACTGATGAACATAGATGTAAAAATCCTCAACAAAATACTAGCAAACAGAATTCAATAGCACATTAAAAGGATCATACACTATGACCAAGTGGGGTTTAACCCAGGAATGCAAGGATTCTTCAATATACAAAAATCAATCAACGTGATATACTATATTAACAAATTGAAGGAGAAAAACCATATGATCATCTCAATAGATGCAGAGAAATCTTTTGACAAAATTCAACACCCATTTATGATAAAAACCCTCAAGAAAGTAGGCATAGAGGGAACTTTCCTCAACATAATAAAGGCCATATATGACAAACCCACAGCCAACATCATCCTCAATGTTGAAAAACTGAAACCATTTCTACAAAGATCAGGCACAAGACAAGGCTGCCCACTCTCACCACTATTATTCAACATAGTTTTGGAAGTTTTAGCCACAGTAATCAGAGAAGAAAAGGAAATAAAAGGAATTCAAATTGGAAAAGAAGAAGTAAAGCTGTCACCGTTTGCAGATGACATGATACTATACATAGAATATCCTAAAAATGCTACCAGAAAACTACTAGAGCTAATCAATGAATCTGGTAAAGTAGCAGGATACACAATTAATGCAAAGAAATCTCTTGCATTCCTATACATTAATGATGAAAAATCTGAAAGTGAAATTAAGAAAACACTCCCATTTACCATTGCAACAAAAAGAATAAAATATCTAGGAATAAACCTACCTAAGGAGACAAAAGACCTGTATGCAGAAAATTATAAGACACTGATGAAAGAAATTAAAGATGATACAAACAGATGGAGAGATATACCATGTTCTTGGATTGGAAGAATCAACATTGTGAAAATGACTCTACTACCCAAAGCAATCTACAGATTCAATGCAATCCCTATCAAACTACCACTGGCATTTTTCACAGAACTAGAACAAAAAAATTTCACAATTTATATGGAAACACAAAAGACCCCGAATAGCCAAAGCAATCTTGAGAAAGAAAAATGTAGCTGGAGGAATCAGGCTCCCTGACTTCAGACTATACTACAAAACTACAGTAATCAAGAGAGTATGGTACTGGCTCAAAAACAGAAATATAGATCAATGGAACAGGGTAGAAAACCCAGAGGTAAATCCATGCACATATGGTCACCTTATGTTTGATAAAGGAGGCAAGAATATACAGTGGAGAAAAGACAGCCTCTTCAACAAGTGGTGCTGGGAAAACTGGACAGGTACATGTAAAGAATGAAATTAGAACACTCCCTAACACCATACACAAAAATAAATTTAAAATGGATTAAAGACCTAAGTGTAAGGCCAGACACCATCAACTTCTTAGAGGAAAACATAGGCAGAACACTCTATGACATAAATCACAGCAAGATCCTTTCTTGACCCACCTCCTAGAGAAATGGAAATAAAAACAAAAATAAACAAATGGGACCTAATGAAACTTAAAAGATTTGCACAGCAAAGGAAACCATAAACAAGGTGTAAAGACACCCTCTGAATTGGAGAAAATATTTGAAAATGAAGCAACTGACAAAGGATTAATCTCCAAAACATACAAGCAACTCATGCAGCTCAGTATCTGAAAAACAGACAACCCAATCCAAAAATGGGCAGAAGACCTAAATAGATATTTCTCTAAAGAAGTTATACAAATTTCCAACAAACACATGAAAGGATGCTCAACATCATTAATCATTAGAGAATTGCAAATCAAAACTACAATGAGATATCATCTCACACCAGTCAGAATGGCCATCATCAAAAAATCTACAAACAATAAATGCTGGAGAGGGTGTGGAGAAAAGGGAACCCTCTTGCACTGCTGGTGGGAATGTGAATTGGTACAGCCACTATGCAGAACAGTATGGAGGTTCCTTAAAAAACTACAAATAGAACTACCATACGACCCAGCAATCCCACTACTGGGCATATACCCTGAGAAAACCATAATTCAAAAAGAGTCATGTACCAAAATGTTCACTGCAGCTCTATTTACAGTAGCCAGGACATGGAAGCAACCTAAGTGTCCGTCAACAGATGAATGGACAAAGAAGATGTGGCACATATATACAATGGAATATTACTCACCCATAAAAGGAATGAAACTGAGTTATTTGTAGTGAGGTGGATGGACCTAGAGACTGTCATACAGAGTGAAGTAAGTCAGAAAAACAAATACTATATGCTAGCACATATATGTGGAATCTAAAAAAAAAGAAAAAAAAATGGTCAGAAGAACTTAGGGGCAATATGGGAATAAACATGCAGACCTACTGGACAATGGACTTGAGGATACGGGGAGGGGGAAGGGTAAACTGGGACAAAGTGAGAGAGTGGCATGGACATATATACACTACCAAATGTAAAATAGATAGCTAATGGGAAGCAGCTGCATAGCAGAGGGAGATTAGCTCGGTGCTTTGTGACCATCTAGAGGGGTGGGATAGGGAGGGTGGGAGGGAGGGAGATGCAAGAGGGCAGATGTATGGGGACATATGTATATGTATAATTGATTCACTTTGTTATAAGGCAGAAACTAACACACCATTGTAAAGCAATTATACTCCAATAAAGATGTTTAAAAAAAAAAGAGTTAAAGGAAATTTTACTTATTTATTTAGTAAATAATGTTTGACCATCTACTATTTGCCAGGCTGTGACTGAGGCACAAAGACAGTGGGAAACAAGAACAAGAATTTGTACTTATGGAACTTACATTCTATTTAAGGAGAATGACAAGTAATCACATTTTCAAACAAAAAATACACATATAAAATATAAAATTCTTGCTAAAGAGGAATTTCTAAGAGTTATGAAGACAAAGAAAGCCAAATAAGAGACAGAGTATATATGTTTCCTATGCTATTTAGATGGGATTATCAGGTATAGTCTCTTAGAAAAGATGGCACTAGAGAAGAAAAGCAAATGTAAATTCTACAAAGCAGGCTTAATGCTCAAGAAACAGCTAAACATTCAGTGAGTTTGGGAGTGAGTGAACCAAGAGAATTCAGAGGAGACCAGGTCACTCAGTCACAGTTCAGATGACGGAGGATATTTTAGGCCGGGAAAAAGACTTTCAATTATTCCAAATGCTATAGAAATCAATGGAGGGATTTGAGTTTAATATGCTCTGATGAACATTTTAAACCTATGTGGAGAGTGGACTTGAGGGTGAGGGTTCTTGGGAGGGTGCATGTGGGGAGGGGAGGGATGGAAGGAGTGAGACCAGTTGGAAGATTTTGCAGTGCTCTCAGCAGACATCATGGCCACTTGAACAAAGTAGCAGTGATAGAGGCAGTGAAAAGTGATTCGATTCTGGATATATTTTGAAGTACCTTAGCAGGACTTGTTGACAGATTGGACTTGGGTTATTAAAGAAAAAGAAAAACAAACATGAGCCTAGACTTTTAACCAGAGCTCCTGGTGAAAAGTAATGATGAAGACTCAGGGGAAGGAAGTGATACAGATCAGGAGTTCTTTATTGAACATGTTAAAATGTCTGTGACATGACAAGTAGGCAATCAAATAGAGGAGTTTAGAACCAAGGGAGAATCTGGGTTGGCAATATTTATTTGGTGATCATAGGATAAGGATGGTATTTATGTCCATAGGCATAGGTAATATTATCCAAAGTACAAGTGTGGATGAAGAAGAGTTGAAACACAAGTAGTGAGCTCTGAGAAATGCTGATAGCTCAGTGTCAAAAGGAAGGGGAAGGGCCAATAGAAGAGAATGATCAGTGTGCAGGGTAGGAGGAAACACAGATCTCGTAGGAAATAATACATTCATGAGTTTCGGGAAATCAGCTCCGGCTATCACATCAAGGGTTGGATGTGGGTTGTTAATATTGGAATAAACTGTGGCAGTAGTCTGTATTTTAGCTAAAAATGAAATATATATAGTCACATCATGGATTAGGTACAAAAGACTGACAGAGATATTGACCGTGTAGAGATTCAACTAAACCCACCTACCTATCTTAGAATCTGTGTAATTCTATGTATGATATATGATTTTCTGAGACTCTGACCAGTGACCATCAGGGCCTCAGTGGTTCCATTCAAAACACAGACATGGTTTTTCTCTGGTCTATGATGGAACTTTAGTTTTGAATCTTTGAAGTGTCTCTGTTTTTCAGAAGCTAATCAGGGTGGACTAATCCTGATAGCGCTTGTCTTTCTTGTAAATGATTCTATATAAAAATTACATTTTGCCTTCTCTCAGCAGACAGTTGCAATCATTGTCAGAGGAAATCAAGACAAACAAAATGGGGCTGCCGTGCACAAGGCTGTGTGAAAGAATTCCCACAATAGCTGTTTGCTAAAGGCAATGTTTTATAGTTTTAATTATAACACTGCTGGAAAATCATGGAATGTATATACAAATTCATTTACCTCATTTGTTTTTTACCCTTAGGTGCAATATTTTAAACAACTGCATTTGAAATCTGAAACAGAGATTCATTTCCCATCAGTGTTTATTTATTCCCAGTAAAATGGACTTCCTTCAAGCAGCATGTCATTTTGTATAATACTCTGGCAAGCCAGAGTTTTAATTTCATTAAATGGCACAGTTTTTATGGCTCCAAATGCTTTTTTGCCACCGTTTATTGTGAAGAACTTAGTAATTATTGTAAAATATAAACTCCTGCTTATTGAGAAGATATTTTGGTTAAGTAATTCACTAATTACAACCACCATAAAAATTAACACGAATGAACAGAAAACAAGTTTTCAGGAATGCTATCACAATTTTTTTTTTTAATCACTAAGTGAGATCTAGTCATCTCTGAGAAGTAGATCTTCCATTATTTTGAATGGAGCAAAAGAAAGTAAATAAAGCATCTTATGATGGATATAATGAAGTCTAACTAGAAAACTAGACTGATTAATAGATTTTTCCTTCCTGACTTTCTTATCTCTGGAAATTTTAAACAATCCCATCGTTACATATTAAATTCCTTATTGCCCATATTCCAAATGAAGATGTAATAGCAGAAGGGATATGAACGTGTTAATAAAACATAGCTTTGGGTGATCCAGGTTCAAAGTCACAGAGAAGATGGTGATTCCACTAACTAACTATTTGAGTGGGTCTGCAAAAGTTTGCTCTGTTCTACATCCCTTCTTTGTCTTGCATCTGTAAGGAAGTTATGGTTCAGCTAAAGCCAAACTCTTCTGGGAGAAGAGATCTAACTGGCTGCCTCTCCAAGGGTGTGTCCATTCTTCAAACTGAACTGCCTACACTTTGTTGGTTTCCATAATTCATTTTTAGGAGACAGATGAAACTGTCTGGTGAGATTATTTTTAAGTATTTTATCAGTTAGTGTTCTACACAGTAAATAGGAAACACAAAAGCACCCTGCATTTATTTAGAAAGGAATTTAAGTGCCCATAAAATCATTGGAAGTGTTGGAGAAGTGCAATTTAGTCTGGAAAATCAAGAGTAATTTCCAAACCATGAGAACTTGCCAGCCAAGGGAGCTCCTACCATTAAAATGAAAGCTCCCCCACTGAAACAATTGAGATGAAGATGATACAGCTGCCATGGTTGTATTCCAGACATCAGGAAGCCAACACTACCACAAATGTCTCCCAACACACAAAACTGGTGCTTGGATCCTGGAAAATGATAACAACTTCTCTAACCAGGAAGCTGGCAAAGAGAAATTGGAACACTGCTGCCAAAAAAATTTCATATCTCCGTGACCCTGCCTACCAGCAGAAAATAGTCAAAAAGGCAGGAAGATGTCTTCATTCTCACTTGGGATTTCCAACTCTCACATGGATGGCTCTTCTTGGTGGGAATCAATTAGCATCCAGAACCTTAGCAACAAAGGAATATTGAAAACGTAATTTTTAATTTTCCAACATCTGCATTCGAAGGATACTAGAAGATTGATGGAATGAAGGAGGAGCTAAGCAAACAGCAACACTTACCACAAGTGTGATTTTAGAACAAATATTAATTTCAAATAAAAGTAGTATAAGAAAAGCCTTTTAATTTTAGATTGTGTGGTGCTCATATGCTGAAAATATTTGTCAAACCTTTCCAGATCCCCATACTTCTCTAAAGTTTACCAGAAATGTATGCTACAGCAGAGTTGCAGTAAAGTAACATGACATCATAGTGTGTTTCTTCCAATTCATAAATCTTTGATAAATGTAATGTATGCTACACTGGTGACTTATTTTCACATACTACGTGACAAGCATAAAGACAAGCTATTCAGTCATGTGTATTTAAACTTCAAGCAGTGACAGCATAAGTTATGAAAATTGATTTTTTTATTTGGTTAATAGGTTTCTTTTGGGTACTTCCAGCGACAGCAATTAATCTGACTTTCCCAGACAATAAGGAATTGCCATAGTCCATCAATATGCCTTCATCTCTTGTGATCTATTAAACTCAATTTAGCATTTTCATTTTTGATCTATCAGTAAATTTCCTTTGAAATAATATAATGAATTTACATTTCAAGTAGCTTTCTTCATTCACTTAATTTCCTTATATAACAATATCAAGGCCTTGAGTTTTATTAACATTGTACCTAATATTTTTGCATGTAGGTAAATAAAACTTTCATTTTCATTAAAATTATCAGTTACCTGAGTTTAATTCTGAATATGACACTGGCAAAGATACCATAATGCTTAATTATGGGCAAAGGTCTCTTGGGGATAAACAAAAAAGGCAAATATACTATTGTTCTAAGTATTTCATAAATTGTCATTAGTGAGATGCAAGGAACAACTATTACCGTTCATCTTTTTTTCTACTAGAAAAATATGTATTTGAATAACAGAACCTAATGCAACTTTTCCTACCTTCTAACTATGACTATTATATCAAATTTTGACAGAGTCTAGAAGGAATTTCTTCTTTCCACATAGTCAATGGAACCGGCCTTAGATAAATATTACAATGCACATTTGTGAGGCTTTTTGCTTGGTTTTCTTTCGGTTTATTTTTATTTTGCCTCCCCACCTCAGACCTCCTTTCTGTGATTGTGAAAAGTCCTCATCCATTACTGAGGACAGATGCTTGCAAGTTCAGCATCTCGTTTGTCTTTCTGCATATTAGGTCATGGAAAAGTGATCTAGGCTAGGTTAATCTAACGTGACCCCTTAAGACTGAATTTGCATGTCATGATGCCAAGAAACAGGGAGAGAGACTTCATCATGGCTGTGGCAGAAGCATCTACAGTGTCTAGGAGCCAGGAAGCAGGGGCAGCAGGAGTAGAGGGACAGATCTTCAGTCTGGTGCCCAATGGTTGTGACAGCTCGGGGCCCTGATTTGGACTGTTTTTGACTGACCAGATGACTGCCCCTCATTTTCTATCCATTTTCTGAGCTTCATCCCCAAGCCTTCACAGGGATCCCGTGAGTGTTCTATATCTTCAATAAATTACTGCTTGTTTTAAATTCAGAAAGAAGCAGTTTTGCATTTTTTTCTTCCAAATAAAATTCCTGACTTGTACAGAAATAGATAAAATCAGAATAGTGCACATAACTCTGGCAAATAAAGAAAATTGTAATTTGTAACTGTAATAGTTTCTTAGGGCTGCTGTAACAAATTATCACAGAGTTGGTGGCTTAAAACAACAAAACTTTATTCTCTCACAATTCCAGAGGCCAGAAGGCTGAAATCAAGGCATGGCAGAGTCATACTCCCTTCCAAAGTCTCTGTGGGAGAATCTTTCCTTGCTTCTTCTAGTTTCTGCTGGCTCCTGGTATTTCTTGGCTTGTGGCAACAAAACTCCAATGCCCGCCTCTATCTTCACATGGCCTCTGTATCTCTGTGTGTCCTTTTCTCTCTCTTATAAGGACACTCTCACTGGATTCAGGCTCATTCTAATTTAGTATGATCTAATCTCTATCATTCCTTAATTACATCTGCAAAGGCCCTATTTCCAAATAAGGTCATATTCTGAGGTTCCAGGTGGATGTGAATTTCTGGGGGACATTATTCAACCACCTACAGTGATTGTATTTAATTTGCTGAAGTGTTAGAGTGAAAATCCACTAATGGGGTATAGTAACCTGAAACCCCATGGTGTATGATGATAAAACAGTTAAATTATCTCCCTAAAATATGGCCAGGCTCTAGGGTTTGCATTGCTACTTCTAAATATAAAGTCTATTAGGAAATCAAAGACTGTGGGATGAGGTAGCTGCCTTTACAGCACTGAGTGGCTTAAGAAAAGAGAATGACAAAATATCTGTAATTTTGGTTCAAGGCACAGATGGAAGCCTTGAGAGTATAATGATGTTAAAAGAATTGCCACACTTTCAATATCAAAGATGACTATATCTCAAAATTAAAAAGCACACTTTTTATCCTACAGATTAACAAAGTTTGGCATCAAGTGAATTCACAGTTGTTTCAGGATTATTATTTGAAGACTCTGACACGACTAGGGAAGGAGGAAGCCAGAATTGGGATAAATTTGTATGGGAGGATTCCGAGGATTCAGCATGTCATGTATCCACAAACCCAATCAGTCAAGAGTCCTTTCTCTTGTTTCCTCTGAAGTATTCTTATATGCAGCTGACCCTGTCATCATATAAGAGGAAGCCACTTCTCTCTGGGCTCCATCCTTGCCTTCCCTATTATCACCAGATCCATAATCACAGTCATATCACAGCTGAATCCTTGAATGATAAGGAAGCAGTTGAAAAGCCAGCCCACCGAAACTAAGAGGTGCATGCCAAAATTTTTTAAACTTTTCCAATTTTATATCAGCAAGAATTTGGGTAATCAGAAGGGGAATTAATTTAAAGACTCTAGAAAGAGGGGGGAATAAAATGTCAGCAGAGGTATAATTTTAATATGAGTGCACTCACTACAGAAATCAAGATCAACATTTTCCACTGAGCATTTGAATGTGGTAACTGAAATCTTTACTAAAGAGTCGCCCTGGCTAAACTGAGTTGAGATGCCAAAGAAACATCTTGGTATGATTTAAAGAAGGAATCCAAATGCTCTGTGAAAGAGGAAGGTTAGAGTGGATTTGTCAGTTGTCGCCCACTTGGCTATCTGCTATTTCCCAGAAAGCAAAGTATGCCTTAATTATATTGAGAAATGCATTGTTGCCAGAGCACTAGTAGCTTTAAAAATCTTTGAGAGAATGTGTGATTTTTGTTGAGCTAGGATGCTGAGTAGAGATGCTTCCATGCTATGGTTGATTCCCTGATTCCTACGGGCAGAAAGTTACCAAGTGAGTGAGTCAAAGAAGTAACATAAATACCACAAGCAGATTTTCAGTGATAACCATTCCAGGCAGCCGAACATCATTATTATCAAAATCACTTAATCCCCAGTGACCTTTGTGGCAAGCTTTGACCACAACATTAATATAGAATGTGCACTATGACCATACTTGATTTACACAAATGGAAAAAAAATCTCCAAATGAGATGGGCAGAAGTCCAGAGCTAGTCATTTCAGTGGAGAGTCATAACTTCTCATTGAATTTTCAGAACTAAATCCCTTAACAGACCCAGTATCCTTGAATTCAGAGGATGTTAGGTATTCATGATGAAACATCTTATAATGAAAATCATAAATAGATACTAATATATACCTCCTGGCTTTCTCCAAAAGATCCTGCAAAACTCAATATTGATCACTGACTGAACTGATGTTACTTCATGGGCAAATACACAAAGGTGTTGTTGAGGATCAAATTTTAAAATGCAATTTTGGCCTATATGCACTTCACTGTATACCCAGTAGGACACTTGTGTTTGGCTTTCCCAGCTCCAGGGTTTCTGGTTTGTGGAAATAATGTAAGCAGTTAGCAGGAACTTGAGTAAGAGTTATTATAGAAGAAGGAGCCAAGCTATTATAGTTCATCCTGTCTCAGAAAATAGTAAATAAAAAGCGATAATTGTAACACTAGAAAATGCAAAGAAATAAGTACTACCACCAAGGACTTTAAAGATGCTAATGATTTATATCACAGCCCATTTAACTCTAGATTTGACTACTTTCAAAGACAGATGGGTCTTTGAGAATGACTGAATTATTGTAAGCTTAGTTAGGTGGGGTATCTGATTGCAGCTGCTATTCCAGATGTGGAACTGTAGCAAATCAGTAGCGTAGAAAAGAGCAAGTAAAAGTTGATATTTACCCACTACAAGGAAGTTCTTCTAGTATATCCTGTTGTCTCTTTTACAAGATGGAGAGATATGCTGAAGTAAAAATATGCACTAATTTCTGGTCAGTTGCTAACAGATTATCTGGGTTTTTTGGAACTCGGCAGGAGCAAGATTGAAGTTCTGGAGGCAAGAAGTTTTGACAGAGTTGTAGAAAGATATATAGCTTAGGAATGAGTCCAAACTATGGGAATAATTATGTCCCACATGAACACTTACTAAGGATCCCACTGCAGGGAAAGCTGTCAATATCCAGGTGTTCAAAAAGACCTAGTCAGAAACTTAGTGTGGCTATCCTCTGCCACTCCAGTGCTTATTTGCTCGCTTAAAAATACAGTCCCAGGGGCTTCCCTGGTGGCACAGTGGTTGAGAGTCCGCCTGCCGATGCAGGGGACACAGGTTCGTGCCCCGGTCCGGGAAGATCCCACATGCCGTAAAGTGGCTGGGCCCGTGAGCCATGGCCACTGAGCTTGCACGTCTGGAGCCTGTGCTCCGCAACGGGAGAGACCACAACAGTGAGAGGCCCACGTACCTCAAAAAAAAAAAAAAAAGAATACAGCACCTATGGGAGAGTATCTAGACCCTGAATGACAGATTTTAATTCATTTAAAATCTTCCTTGCATTCCCTGCCCTGATCCTAAAAATTATATTTTCTAAGATTCCCTGATAATTAGCTTCCAGTTAGAGCTGATCAATGGGAAGCACTGTGGGATATTGGAGGCCAGGAGGAAAGGAATAACTGGAGTACTTCTCTCTTTCTCCACTTTCAGTGGAATCAACATTAACAGATTCTTCTCAGTAGTTTCAGCTCCTGCCAGGCAGCCCCAGTTCCTAAAGTCCAATAGCCACTTTTTCCCTATGTCCCCACTTTCCTAAGGATGGTGGTGACTAACTCCTGGTTTCCTAACTAATAACCCTGTCTGGCTTTCAGGCTCTTCCAAATCCTTCATACGGGCTCTCTGCTTTGCTATATGGTTCCTAATTGACACACCCGGCTTCCAGGAACCACAATGGAACTAGGTGCTGACTTCAGTCTCAATAGTTTCAATTTCAATGGCTCCTCTTTACTCACTGGACCATTTCTGTGCTTGAAATATTAACTTCCCATCTTCACTTTTTAAAGGTATTTTCTGAACCTTTTTCTCCAACTCAGTACCACATCCATCTTGTTGAAATTCTGTTGGCTCAAAATCTATCCTTAAACCTTGTATATTCAAAACCTGATTTGTCAGCACACCAAGAATGCATCTGCTTCTTAAGTCTAGGCTTAAATCAAAAGTTCATAAGAATGATATACAAATAGATAAAGTTAATTAATTAGGTTACATTGATGTTAACTTCTGAAGCTACCATGCTTGTGTCCACTTTTCTGCCTTAAGAAAGATTCTCATGGGAACTCAAACCAAAGAACCCTTATTTTCTACTTGAATGTGTTCCCTTTTCACAGTGCTCAGAAAAATCCTCATAGTTCCTTAATTTTAATCAGCTTTTTTTTTTTTTACATTGGTAGCTATAGAATAACTGCATAAGGTAGCATTTGACTCTGTTCAAATCCTGGTTTATAACATTATAAGGGCAACCATAGTCAATGTCATTGACTCTTGCTTTGTAATCTGAGACATGGCAACAGTTCCTATTTTTTCTAAAAAAATTATATATCTTGGGAGGAGGTGGAATTAATTCTGTTACTTTTGAAATAAAATTATTTAGAACTTCCTCCATTACATGATTTTTAAGATTGATTTAAATCTTCTCCATCCCAAAACCCTACTAAATTAGAAAGAAAGATAAACCCCACAAAGATAAGGAGAAAAAAGTGAGAAAAGTAAAGCATATGGGTAAATGATAACTAATGTGCCAACCCTGATAAAGCTGAAATTCAGTTATGCGATGTGCTAAGCAAAAACAAGCTGATATCCTTTAGAAATCCAGAAGGATTAAGAAATTGGAAGAACCTCATAACTCTGAAAGTAGGAGTAGAAGTAAGGATAAAAATAAGAGGAGTGGTTGAAAGTCTATATAAATAGTTAGATTTCAGGATTCCCTTTCTGGAGATATTAAGCTAGAAGAACTAGGCCTTGGAGAAAACCAGGCACAGGTGAGAGCAGATCAGACACATCTAGCTCTCTTCTCTTAGCTTCAGAAATGTTGTCAGCCAGATATATATTTCCCAGCTAGCAGACAAGATGATTTCATCTTCAAGAAAAATGGTCCCAAGAGAACAGACCATGAGCTATGTGGCTCTCCAATAGGCTGAGATCACTTTCCTATAATCCTATCAGGTAACAAGTGTCTTTTCCCCAAAAACACATACAAAGATTCTGAAGATTTAGTGTATCAGTACTAAATAGAAACATTTAACTAAGGATCAATAAATTCAAAAAAGGCTTTGAAGTGAAAGAGACTAAAACAGACAGTAAAAAGAAAGTTAGAGTAACCAGGGAGAGCAAAGAGGAGGGGAAGACTCCAAAAGGCTTTATTTCATATCCTAAGGTACAAAAAATATATATTGCAACTCTGAAACAAGCACAGACAACTACTAATAGAGGAACGTGAAAAGAAGAAAAGAGATTTAAGAAATTAAAAATATAATAGTAAAACGAAAATCCTTTACAAGGATAAAAAGATGAATTTGAAGACATCGTCTAGAAAATAGATTAAAAGACAAAGTAGGAAAGAAAAGTTTGGAAGATTAACACAAAGTCTATACAAAAATCATACCAATTTTAAAATAGAAGAAACAAAGAGAAAGGAGTTATCAAATAAATAATACATCAAAACATTACGGACCCAAAGGAACCAGCATCCAGCTGTATAGTTTTGCTGCCCAGCACAATGGATGGAGAAAGACCCACATCAAAGCAATTACTAGAATTTAAGAATACCACGTTCAAAAGGAGATATCAAAAAATAAATAAATAAAAACACACCAATGTTCAGAAATCAGATTAGCTTTAGATTTCTCAGTGATGGCACCGGTAGTTAGAAAACAATAGAGCATCAAATTTGGGGGAAAAACTAATTCCATCATCGAACTCTGAAGTTTGATAGTAAAAAAATATACTTTCAGACAATCAATGTATCAAAAATCATTTCTTAAATCACTTCTCAGATAGTGACTTGAAGATGTGCTGCAGCTAAATGAGAAATTAAACCAAGAAAAATGGAAATGTGGGACCTCTAACATAAGAGAGATGATATCAAGAAAAGAGGTGAAGTAATAGACAGGCTGATGGTGTATGCAGCTTCCAGTGCCAGGACAGTGTTGCCCAGTGGACCCAGACAACAGCCAGATTGGAACTAATGAAGGGAAGATTCCAGCAGTGAGATTAAAGAAAAAGATAAAATTAATAGTGTACTTGATTTTTTTTTTAATGCACTAAGATGAGATGTACTTGGGAGAACAGTTGTGGTAGATACATTAAAATGGCTGAATAATTAAAAAAGAAAGTGAGAAGTAAATTCATTAATGAAATAACCTCCAAGAAAAAGACTGTAGAAGAAAGGAAATTGCATCACTATCCTGCAGAGTGAATGCTGAGGAAGGAAGAGTTTGTTGTTGCTGTTGCTGTTGTTATAGTACATTTCTCAGCTGTTAATATTTCCATATCATAATAACAACTGAATAGCGATATACAAACAAAATCATAATATAACTGTACTGGAGGATAAGTGCCTGTGGTAAGGTTAGTTATGGAGAGCTAAATCAACAACATCAATAGGAAGTTAACATATAACATACCAAGATGTAAATAAGAAATAACAATATAAACTAATGTGGATATAAATGCCAAAAGAACCAGCAAGAAAGTCAGATGAAGAGGGGTGCAGAGGTAGGATTTGCTGGAAGCTGGATGAAAGGAAGATGGCAAAAATGCTACTGCCTTTTGTAAAATGCTCTGCATAGATATCTGACTTTGAAGTAGCACTTTTCTCCTAAATCATATCATCTCTCTTTAGATATGTTAATACATTAATCCTGTTACAGAAAATATTCCAGGTGAGGAAGTCACTCTGTCTCTAAGGGGTAATTTTTTGCAAGTGTGTGCTCTAATCCCTATGTGACAATTACCATACTTTAACTTTCTCATTTTATTTACTTAACTTCAACTTCCTGAAATATGTTTAACTCTACCCCCTCAAAACAGAAAAGTTGCCAACCCTGATTCAAAAGCTATAATCCTTATTTACCATTATAATTACTTATTAACACCCTGTTTTAAACACATTAATTCATGTTTAGAGGTCTATACTCTTTGGAGGCATGTGTCACAATGCACTGAACTTCTATTCAGAGTAGAAGCTAATTAATTGACAATTTTTAAGTATATTTTTATGGGCATCTGCTTAATGATTAATACATTAATGATTAACACGTTAAATTGGCAGCAGACAGTATTAAATAACTTTGGGGTTTATTATCTACAAATATCATTTCCCTTATACCATTAAGAGTGTAAAACATTATTAGCTAGGCGCTCTATTGAAATGTAACTCTTTAAGAATTAAATGGATTTTTTAAATAATGTTGATAAAAATTTGACCTTAGAGCTCAATTAATTTTTAATCTTATTTCAAGGGCAATAAACACAATCATATGAAGATATAGTAAGACAGATTTTGTATTTCTTGCTAGCTCAGTCAGTTCTGAAGGTACCAACAGGAAAAAGCTTACACAAATCAATGATTTCACCCTTTGTGGAATTGGACACTCCGTATTTCTTTTCAGCACTAATGCTCACACTGTAGAATTTCTTGACAAATGCTGAACAAATCTATTAGCAGTAGGTTTATCTATGAACAGGCTTCAAGATCAACACTAATACAACATTCCCCCCCCCCCAGCAAACTGAGATATATGTGCTTTTACCAAGATTTTAGGACAGTTTTAAGACCACACAAAGGATACGTTCATTGGATAGCACATATTTTTAATAATATAAAACTACTCCACATGAAAACAGGGCATGTTTCAGATCCTTTTCATCAATAAATCAAAATATCTATTTAGTGTTTTTATTAAATAAAAAAATTCACAATGTATATAGTTTTGGTTTGGACTCTTGCTTTGGATTTAGAGATTAACTTACATCTTCCAGAGTGAATTGAGGAGGTCACAATTTGATTCTTTAGGTCAAACAATTCTAAATTGCCTAGTAATTAGCAGTAAAATATGGTTGTTTTTATTGTTTTTTTAAGTGCTAACATAGGGATCCTGGGTTATTTACCAATGAGAGTGATTGTGAGACAGGCTGGGACCTAGGACCCTTTGTTGCAGTGTTGCAATGCTTGCACCTGGGCAAACATCTCCTCTGAGCTACAAAATACAAAGAAACTATAAGGGACTAAAAATAACTGCATACATGCACAATTGGGGCAAATTCTGGACAAAAGATATAAAAAGACCAAAAAAGCCCAACTGCCACTTTCTGAAGAGCCAGGAGCAAAAGCAGGGTGTCAGGAGGAAAAGCAGGGTATTGCGCATGCCCTCTGCACACAACACCACAAAGGGGTGGGCAAACCACCAAGCCACCCCTCCAGTGCGACCCCCTGGACACACTCCTACCCTTGTGCCCATATAAGAAACGAGCTCGCATCCCCTTTCGGGGAGTGATCAAGGAAACCTGTTAATTGTTCTCGCTCCCCCCTCCTACAGCAGGGGCCCCAGGAAAGCCTTGCCTGAATTTCTCGTCTGGCCTCTGATCAATTTCTATTAATTAAGGAGAACAAGAACCTTGGTCAGTAAAAAAAATGGAAGAAATAAAAAGCTAAAAGAAAGTACCAAGATTATTCAAAAAGGGAGAAACACTAGATATATCTAATGAATTCCCTACAAAATGAGAAGTCCTCTTGAAAGATGTTTTCAGGTCTCTGCCTGAATAATTTCAGGGAAATGACAACCACAAGTCTGTATATATGTGATTTGACCAAATCCAATCTTTTCCTTAGGTAACACTGCAGTATTTAGTCTATGATATTGTTTCTACCTTCTGCTTCTAAAGGAAAACACAGTATTTGAAGACTGATATTATGATCCTTGCTGGTCTAGTCTTCCACAATATAAATATTCCCAATTTCTCATTTGTTTTCTTTTGAGGCATGGCCTCTTAATCCTTTGCCAAATGGAGGTCTAATTCTAAATGGATCCAGGGTCAATAGCGAGTCTCTTAATATGCATTTTCAAGAATAGAAGAGAGTATTCTGAAAGTGGGACTCTGCTTATCTAAACCAATGATCTCAAGATTTAAAGCCTCTCTCTCCCATGAAAGGTTTGGAGTTGATTGATAGATTTACTTATACTGAATTATAATTAACATACAATATTACATTTCAGATGTACAACATTGTGATACTGTATTTTAATACATTATGAAACAATCACTTCAATAAGACCAGTTACCATCAGTTACCATAAAAAGTTGTTTAAAAATTATTGACTATATTCACAATGCTGTAGATTATATCCCCAAGACTTATTTATTTTAGAGTTGGAAGTTTGTACTTCTTAATCCCCTTCACCTATTTCATCCTCTTCCCTCGACCTCTCTGCCTTCTGGTGATACCAGTTTGTTCTCTGCATCTGATTCCATTTCTATTTAGTTTTGCTTATTGATTTGCTTTGTTTTTAAGATTGCACATATAAGTGAAATCATGCAGTATTTGTTTTTCTGTCTGACTTACTTCACTTAGCATTGGAACACTTACTTTAAATAAATTTCCCCAGAAATTGGTAGATCTGGATTGAATATGAATATTTAAGAAAAATTGTAAAGAATTCTGAGCTGAATTGTCTATAAACCATGCTTGGAGAAGCCCTAATCTAGACTTTTTAGCAAAAAAAAAATATCATAACATTCCCTATTTTCTATTGGTACCCATTTAGCTTAAACTCAATCTGAGTTTTTGTTAAGCCAGGTGTCCCAGTCCTGTAATTCTGCAATTGATATTTTCATTGTATATTTGGAATTTCTATTTTTTTTCTAAGATTCTTGTTAATTTGGGTCTACAAGTTAATTCTGTTGGGTAGAACAGTTGAACCTTGATTCTATCGCCTGAAACATTTGCTTTCCTTGCCAACACTGTGTCACTAACAAATCTGATAAACGTCCCTTTATCCAAGTCATTGATGAAAATTTATAAGGCTAAATAGAGAATCTTATGACATGCCACAAGATACCTCCCTCCAACGTGACAATCACTTATTAAACAATACATTTGGGGGTAGCTATGCATTTATTGAACTGCTCTATCACTTAATATATTTCTCTATTTTATCTACAAGAGTGTCATGCCCAAGAGAATTTACAAAGTGCTTTACTGGAATTCTGATAAACTGTGTCAACATTTTTCTCTACTCTCAAAGATCTAGTAGAGACAGTTCTGGCGGGGAAAGCAGTGGACATTTATTGAGCATTTAAGCCTTCAAAATGCATCATCTCATTTATGATCACCGTCTAAGATGACCTTTTTAATCTCCCACAGATAAAGGCACAAAGGCCTAGGGAAGTTACGTAAGTACATGATGTCACAAAAGGAAAGAAGTTCAAGGGCTTTTTTGTATCTCATTTATTAGCCCCATGGCATTAAGCAAGTCTCTTGGTATCTCTGCAGTACACCTATTTCAAAATGTATATTCAGGGCTTCCCTGGTGGTGCAGTGGTTGGGAGTCCGCCTGCCGATGCGGAGGACACGGGTCCATGCCCTGGTCCAGGAGGATCCCACATGTCGTGGAGCAGCTGGGCCCGTGGGCCATGGCTGCTGGGCCTGCACGTCCGGAGCCTGTGCTCTGCAACGGGAGAGGCCACAACAGTGAGAGGCCCACGTACTGCTAAAACAAAAAATAAATAAAAAAATAACCAAAGAAGAGAGCCTGTGCTCCGCGACGGGAGAGGCCACAACAGTGAGAGGCCCGCGTACCGCAAAAAAAAAAAAAAAAAAAAAAAAAAAAAAAAATGTATATTCAGCTCTGAAATAATGGTTATGCCCTAAATTCTGTCAACTAATTCAAGTATATGCAACAGAGAACCAGAATAAAAATGCTTAAAATATAATAGAAAGCTATGTCACTTAAAAGTCCAAGAAAGGCAGTCTAAAGCTAGTATGGTTGCTCTGTTTCATGCAATTCTCAAGATCCCAGGTTCTTTCTATCTTGTTTCTTCATTGTGCATAGCCTCTAATCTCAAGATCAACTAATTATTCATGATAGCTGCTGTAAGCTCCAATTATTACACCCACATTTCAGGCAGCAGAAAAGAGGAAGGGCAAAGAAAAATAGATAATGCAAATTCATCTTAGCAAAGGATTCTGGCAGCTGCTACATGAAATTCCATGTATATCTCATTGTCCAAAAGTTTGTCAGATAGTCATATCTTGCTGCAAAGAAAGCTAGAAAGTGCATTTTAAAAAATTCTGTGTGCTCATGTGCCTAATAAAAATTAGGTATTCTATTACTATGGAATAAGGAAAATGGATTTGGGAGACAGCTATGTCTCTGTGACATTTATGCTATAAATATAAATGAGTTCAAATTCATATACTTGTTTTTAGTGAACCTCACTGATTCCTCAAATGTGAACTTTTTGTATTGCTTTTAATTTGTTCCAGAAATGTCCTAAGATTTACACATTTGTTTATTAATTTATTCATTCTGTCAACAGACATTACTAAAGAGGCGCAGGCACCACACAAGACATTGGAGTCTCGAGATTCAATACAAGACACAGTCCCTGTCCTTGAGGAATAAAAATTGTATTTTTCTGTGAAAAAATATTGTGAAAGATATACACTTTTAAAGAAGTGTCATAACTTTCATAACAGAATTATATACAGAGGAACCCAGGAGAAGAGTAAGATTAAATTAACCAAACCTTGAAGATTTGAGAAAGGCTTCAAAAAAGTAATAGTTAAACTGGATTTTGAAGAGCAAATGAATTTTTTATCAGAAAAAAAAAAAGAGTGGGAAAAGTATTCTGGTCAAAATAATAATATATGCTAAGGCATAAAGAAGCAAAAATAAATAAATAAATAAAAGAACCATGCTGTTAGAGCAACATGCATAATTGCATGTAAGTACAATGAACAACTGACAGAAGTAGGGTAGAAGGAAATGATGATGGAAATGTAAATTGGGTGCAATTTGGTAAAAGCCATGCATCCCATTCCAAATCTATTCTATAAGAATGAAGGTCATTAAAGACTTTAAATAGAGAGTGACATGATACCATCTGTGGAGTTTCTTATTGGGTTAGTGCTGGCAGCATGAATGGAATATTGGAACCAGTGGCAGACTACCTGCCTGGTGGTTATTGCACCAGTCAATAAATCTAATGAGAGACAATGAGACCCTAAGTATGGCAAAGGGAGAAGATGACTCTCAGGGGTCATTGATCCTCCTATTAGCTCCTCATTCATCACTGGCATCAAAGTTCTCTTTACTATTTACTTTGTTCCTTCCAGTTTTGAAATCATTCTTTTTTTGAGAGGACAGAGACTAAATAGAAGTTATGTATTCTTCCAATGTTTCTATTATTTGTTACTCCACTTGCTCAAAAAAAAAATTAGCATTGTCCCCCGTCTTTATTTATTTATTTTGCTTATAACAATAGCTTCAACTACTGCAAATTATCAAAGCTAATTATATGCAAGGCATTATGTCAAGAGCTACATATAAATTATATAGCCTTACCTATAAATACCATCTATGAGGCATGTACTATTACTAAGAGAGATTAAATAATTTTTCCAAGAGCACCCAGTTGGTAAGTAGTAGAGCTTAGATATAAAACCAACTCTATCCATCAACTGATAACAAGTCAATCTATCAACGTGCAGATAGTTTGATTATTTACTAATGGATAACAAACAGACATCAGCCCATTCTATTTATGAGCTTTTGGGGTAAGCCTATCATTAATCTGTGATTCCCTTCATGTGTGTGTTTATGTGTATTTGTGTATGTGTGTGCACACGTGTGGTTGTTTCTATTGGACCACGTGTCCCTTCTTCCACTTCTCTTGTACATCAAGAGGATTCACCAAGAGGAAATTCCTTGTCTCAGAGAATAGAAGCTTACATTCACTCACACAAAGTTTGTTTCTTCTTAAATAAGACATTAGCATAACTTATAAAGAAGACAATTTGTCTTGTACACAGACATCCAGCCAACCTGAATCAGAGCATTTTTAATAAAGACCACTTTCTGAATTTTGTTAAGATTTATGGAATTTACTACATTTTTAGTTGAAATATATTTGAAATATAACATTGTGTAAATTTAAGGTATATAACATGCTGCTTTGATGTATTAATTAATTAGTATGGTTGCCATTGTTGTGATAATTAGCATCTCTCTCATCTCCCATAATTATAATTTCTTTTTAGTGGTTAGAATAATTAAGATCTAGTCTCTTAGCAAGCTTGATGATTATAACACAGTATTGTTGTCTATACTCACTATACTGTACATTAGATCTCTAGGACTTACTACCCATTGCAAGTTTGTACACTTTAACAACTGTCCTATACACCATCACCCACATTCCCTGGTAACCACCATTTTATTCACTGTTTTTATGAGTTTGGCTTTTTTAGATTCCACATATAAGTGATATCATACAGTATTTGTCTTTGACTTATCTCACTTAGGATAATGTCTTCGAGATCCATCCATGTTGTTGGAAATGGCAAGATATCCCTCACTCTCATGACTGAATAACATTCCGTTTTGTGACATATATATGTATGTCCCATCTTTATCTATCCTTCTTTTGACAAGCACTTAGGTTGTTTCCATATCTTAGGTATTGTGAATAATGCTGCAAAAAAACGTTGAGTGTGCATATATCTCTTCAATATACTGTCTTTATTTCCTTTGTGTATATACCCAGAAGTGGAATTGCTGGATCTACACCATCTTTTATATTCCTTTTCTATCTTAACCTTCCCTGTACCAGCTTCCAACTTCACCCCCAAATGCAAAGCTTAGTATTAACTAATGGTTTTATAGTTATTCTTAATTTCATTCAGCTTTCTTGAGAGTAGTTTTTTAGCAGTAAATAAAATTGGGTTTTCTAGGACAGATTACTATAGAACATAATTTTTAAATTCTGTCAAAATTATAATTATACCACTGATATTAACTTATAGCACATAAAAAAGGTTTAAAATATCAATCATTTAGCTAATAAGTACAATTCTTTTTAGAAAATATTAGTTCTCCAATTTTTATGACTGGATCAGACACTTTACTTGATCTTCTGACATTCATTTCTCTCCCTTAGGAGCACTATGGCAACAGTAGATAGAAACAAAAACATTTGGAGTCAGGAAGACCCAGTTTCACGTTGAAAACCCTACTACTTACATACTAGCTGTATTTCCCTGTGCAAGTCACTTAACTTCACTGATCTTTAGTTTCCTATCTGTAAAATACAGACAATACCACCTATATATGAGACTGAATATTAAATGAGGTCTCATATATGAAATGTCTAGTACAATGCCTAAAACAAAGGCAGTTAAGACTGTTAGCCACATTACAGATTCAAGTGGAACAAAATTTGATCTGCCAGAAAACTCTTGGAGATAATCTAATTCAACTTAATTATTTAACAGATAATGTCATTGAATCCCAAGGAGGTGAAGTGATTTGCTCCAAGTTACATAGCAAATTGAGACAGAGCAGATCATTTGGATCTTATATCACCTATTTTCAGTTAAGCCTTTACCCACTACTTCATATCATTTCATCCAGAGGAAAAACTATCTTCAAATCCAATACAAAAGCATTTGTGTATTTTTCATCAAGTAGAAAAGGAAAGAATTAAAACAAAATAATATGCGAAAGACCATTACTGTAGAAATCAAATGTACTACCATGTTGATAAGAAGAAAATTGGGCTTTTGAAATCTACTTAACTGTCCTGACCATAAGAGCATAGTTTTCAGAAAATGAAATGAGAATAAGAGAAAGACGTTAATAGAAAAGAAATTGAGTTCAAGGAAATCTACTTAACTCTGTCTGATTCATGATAATAGAAAAATATAGACTTTAAAACAGTAAAGTGAGGACATTAGAAATAGCATTTTAAAGTTATAGAAACCAAAGTAGATTTAAATAGAAAAACAGTAAAAGCTACTTTGTATAACAAATAGTTCTGATATAATAACAATAATAGCAACCATTTATAACACAAAGAATGTATGTTAAACACTGCTTTAATAATTTATGTATAATCCTAAAGGTAAATATTTTTTGTAACCTTTCAAATATAGGAAAATGTGACAAAGACTTTTAAAAATGACAAATTCATCTCACTCTGAAACCCATCATTCTTCTATTACAGAGTTCTTGCTGCCAAATACAAAACCAATACCTCCTCCCCAATTCCTAACTTGTGAATGAGTATGGAGCAATATTACAATATTGCTGTGGCTTTTCAATCCTGATATTCTTTTTGTTTCCAGGGGAGTTTCTCCTACCTTCCATTGATTCAGAGATAGCCACTGTCCCAAGGAAGGAGTAATACAGCATAGCTGGAAAACAATGACATCACATTTTTACATTTATATTCAAGAGCCTCAATTTATGTTAAGAGACAGAAAAGTGAGATTTGTACTGGTCTTTACTAGACTTGTCTACTAATGTAGACTAGGCTAGATGTACTGGATTTTACTAGACTTGTCTACCCAACCCCACTCCAGATTAAATAAGATTCTTTGAGAAAAGGAAGAAAGGAGTTGTGAAGCCAGTCACAAGAAATGTGAAAGTAGTTGAGGGCCATGCATTCTGACCCTAAATCAAGGTTTCATCTGGAATCCCTTTAAGATATGGATGCATCTGGGAGAATAGAAAACTTTTGCCTAGCTTATTCTGTTAAGGCCAAGGAAATATCATGTGCTGGAACTTATATATTGCTGGAACTCTGGGGAGATAGCTTGTCTCATGCTAACCTGAACTCCAACCTCTGTCCTCTGAATAAGAGGTGAGAAGGCTCTGTGAGGAGGGGAAGAAAGCCTGATGAAAGCTGCAAGCCTCTGAAGGCTCCAGCCAAGAGGCACAGAGCAGGGGAAACTTCCTCCTGCCTCTGGGGATTCCAGATGTGACTTAGTTTAAACCTAAAACGATTTATAAAACCCAAACTGACTTATAAAATTTGACATTTGCTAGATTACTTTTTCTGCCAGCATGCAGAATGTGATCTTGAGATAGAAATTACATTCAGCTTTATAGAAATGAAGGAAGTTTCCCTTCTTGGGATACCTTTGTTTGCAACTTTCAAAATACATTTCAATAAATGGTAAAATTAAAGGACTAATATTACAAATAAAATAACCTAATAGAGGTCTTAAACACAGGGCTCTCTTAACTGGCCATTCTTTTCTGTTTTTAAAGAACTGAATTATTGGCACACGGCAGCCCATTTGTATGGAAAAGAGCATAATAATTAAATCATATGGAAATTAGTACCATAAGAAAGCCAAGGCTATTTGTCCTACATGTGAAATAATGAACGTGTCTTTCTTCAGCCTTTGTCATCATAATGTTATTATACAACCATTTAACTGAAGCTCTTATTCCACTGCCAAAACAACTGATCAATGTCAATTTCCATCCTCTGATGATTGGAGTCAAATGATATTATTGTAAATGAGCCACAGACAGGTAATGATCCTTTTGCACTGATATTTTTAAGGCAATTTCCTGAAGCTTCTAATTTCCTTAAGAAATGGGACAAATTATCAAATTTCTCCCTGCAGGTGAGAAAATGTGCTTTAACATCCTCTGTCCTCTGTAGCAATATATTAACATTTGAGACAGAACACTGAGAGAACAAATTCTCCTACTGAATTGCTCCCTACTACTCTCTCTGGAACGAACCCGATTGAGGAAGTTCCATTTCATTTCAAAGTTGAGCAAAAATGCATTCTAATGAGCCAGATGATACATGAGCCCTGTAAGGCTGATTTACTGATGGTTCCTGGGTTTTGAGCTCACTCTGAAATAAATATATTTCTTGTTATCAATGACATGTGATTTACATGGAAAGCTTAAGTTCCATTCTTTAAAAGAGGTGATAATAGGAGGACAGAAACACAGCACTGGAGAAAAAAAAAACAGATATTACAGCACTTTTACTTCAAAGGGGGTAATCTTACTGCATTCCTTTGTTTAAAATGTTATGTAATATATTTTGATTAAAGTAGATGATGTAAAGTATATTATGTATAAAATTATATATTATATGTGAAATTACATATATATTTTTCAGAAAAAAAGATGCCTGGTGTATGAATAATTTATTAATAACTTTTTTTGTATTAAGTACCAACTACATGCCAGACACTTTAATGTAGCAGTGAAAAGATGGTTGTTGTAGTCATTAATGCTGTTCACCTCCTTTCCATCTCCTGTCATTTGATGGCTCCCTGTTTCAGGCTGAATTGTGGGCCCTCAGAATTTAGATGTTGATGTCCTACTGCCCAATACCTCAGAATGTAATAGTATTAATATTTGGAGATAGGGTGTTTAACGAGGTAATTAAGTTAAAATGAGGTCATTTGGGTAGACCCTAATTCAATATGTCTAGTGTCCTTTAAGGAGGATGGGATTAGGAGACAGACACATACTGAGGAAAGACCACTGGAAGACACAGGGAGAAGATGGCCATCCACAAGCCAAAGAGAGAGGCCTCCTAAGAAGCCAACGCTGTTGACACCTTGATCTCAGACTTTCAGCCTGAAGAACTGTGAGAGAATAAGTTCATGCTGTTTAAGCCACCCAGTCAGTGGCAGTTTGTGATGGCAGCCTTAGCAAACTAATTCAGGCCCATTAAATTGTTGATCTGCCTGGTGTGTTTTTCCCCTGCCATAGTGGCAGGGTTCCAGTACACCAGCAATACTGGTAGTATCCCAGGTAACATTGCTCCTCAGCCTTGGTCCTAGAGGGGGTTTAATGTAGAATATAGTCCTAGTGACTTGCAATGGTATGAGCAACAAATAAACTCTTTTTGTTCAAGCTATTGCTACTGGCTTATTGATACATGGCTCTGTTGTGGTTATTAAAAGTAGATATTTTTTAGAATTTTTAATCGAAAAATAGTAGATGTACAATATTATGTTAATTTCAGAGGTACTATGTAATGATTTCAAATTTTCATATGTTATGAAATGATCACCACAAGAAGTCTAGTAACCATCTGTCCCCACAAAAATTATATAATATCGATCATATTCCTTATGCTGCATATTATATCCCCGTGACATATTTATTGTATAACTGGAGGTTTATACCTCTTAATCACCTATACCTCTTTCACCCTCACCCCATCCCCCTCCTTTCTGACAACCACGCATTTCTTCTCCATACCTAGGAGTCTGTTCTTACTTTGGTGTTTTATGTTTTGTTTTGTTTTTTAATTATTTCTTATTTATTTATTTATTTATGGCTGTGTTGGGTCTTTGTTTCTGTGCGAAGGCTTTCTCTAGTTGTGGCAAGCGGGGGACACTCTTCATCGCGGTGCACGGGCCTCTCACTATCGTGGCTTCTCTTGTTGCGGAGCACAGGCTCCAGATGTGCAGGCTCAGTAATTGTGGCTCACGGGCCTAGTTGCTCCGCAGCACGTGGGATCTTCCCAGACCAGGGATCGAACCTGTGTCCCCAGCATTGGCAAGCAGATTCTCAACCACTGCACCACCAGGGAAGCCCTTGTTTTGTTTTTTAATTCCACATAAAAGTGAAATCATATGGTATTTGTCTTTTTCCATCTGACTTAGTTTACTTAGCATAATACCCTCTAGATGCATCCATGTTGTTGCAGATGGTTTATTTTCTATAGCTGGGTAATGCTCCATTGCATATATATATATATATATATAATCTCACATTTTCTTTATCCATTTGTCTATTGATGGGTACTTATGTTGCTTCCATAGCTTGGCTGTTGTAATAAACACTGTAGTACATAAATCTTTAAATTATTGGTTTTATTTTCTTCAGATAAATACCCAGCAGAGAAATTGCTGGATCATAGAGAAGCTCTATTTTCAAATTTTTAAAGAACTTCCATACTGTTAACCATAGTGGTTGCACCAATTTACAGTCACACCAGCAGTACACAGGGTTTCCTTTTCTCCAAACCTTGCCAACACTTGTTATTTCTTTTTTTTGAGGATAGACATTCTGACAGGTTAGAGGTAGTATCTCATTGTGGTTTTGATTTGCATTTCCCTGATTAGTGATGTTGAGCATCTTTTCATGTATCTATTGGCCATCTTTATATCCTCTTTGGAAAAACAGTCCAATCAGCTCCTCTGCTTTTTTTTTTTTTTTTTTTTTTTTTTTTTTTTTTTTTTTTTTTTTTTTTTTTTTTTTTTTTTTGCAGTACGCGGACCTCTCACTGTTGTGGCCTCTCCCATTGCGGAGCACAGGCTCCGGACGCGCAGGCTCAGTGGCCATGGCTCATGGGCCTAACCGCTCCGCGGCATGTGGGATCTTCCCAAACTGGGGCACGAACCCGCATCCCCTGCATTGGCAGGCAGACTCTCAACCACTGCACCACCAAGGAAGACCTTCTCTGCTTATTTTTTAATCAAGTTGTTTTTTCTTTCATGTTGTTATATGAGTAATATGAGTTCTTTGTGTATTTTGGATATGAACCCTTTATCAGATATATCATTTGCAAATATCTTCTCTTATTCAGTAAGGGTGCCTCTTTGTTAATAGTTTCCTTAGCTGTGCAAAGCTTTTTAGTTTAATGTAGTCTAATCTGTTTATTTTTGCTTCTGTTTCTCTCGCCTGAGGAGACAGATTCAGAAAATATTGCTAAGATTGATGTCAAAAGAGCATACTATCTATGTTTTCTTCTAGGAGTTTTATGGTTTTAGGTCTTAGATGTAAGTCTTTCATCTCTTTTGAGTTTATTTTTTGTATATGGTTGTGAGAAAGTAGTCTAGTTTGCTTCTTTCGCCTGTAGATGTCCAGTTTTCCCAAACCATTTATTGAAGAGACTGTTGCCTTTTCCCCACTGTATATTATTGCCTCCTTTGTCATAGATTGATTGGCCTGGTCCCTGGGTGGCTAGCTGGGAGGTCCAAGTCGTCTTTAGGCTGGTGCTGACTCTACTGAGGTAAGCCCCTGCACTAATAAGCTAGAGGGAGGGCTCCAAAATGGCACTTGCCAGCCATTTGTGTCCTTGTGGTAGAATGAGCTCCCAAGAATGGCTGCCACGAGGGTCTGTACTCCCAGGGGGGGAGGCCAAGTTGCCTCCTGCCTCTTGGAAACATGCTACAAGATCAGCAAATGGGTCTGACCTAGGCTCCTTGCAAATAACTGTCTCTTAGTGAGAACTCAGAGTGTGAGAATTTGCTCACAAGCTCTAAGGGCAGAGTCTCTGTTTCGTACGGTCCTCCGGCTCTCCTATATGCAAGCCCTGATGGCCTTCAAAGCCAAATGTTCTAGGGGTTCCTTTTTCCAGTGCAGGATCCCTGGGCTGGGGAGTCTTATGTGGGGCTTGAAAACCTTCCTCCTTGGGAAGAACTTCTGCAATTGCAATTATCCTCCCATTTGTGGGTCTCCCTTGCCAGGCATGGGTTTTGATTATACCACATCTCCACCCTTCCTACCCATGTTCCTATTTTATATCTTTAGTTGTGCAAAACCTTTTCTGTTAGTCTTCAGGTAGTCTTCATAGATAGTTGCTCTGTAGATAGTTGTAATTTGGGGGTGACCCTGGGAGAAAGTGAACCAGGGTCTTACTACACTGCCATCTTGGCCTAAAGTTAACAAATATCCTTTAAAATGACTCACAATAAAGCTGTGGAGGAAAAGTACAACCTTATATTTACAAAGTAAAACAACTTTTGTATGAATCCCAACCATTTCAGATATAGAAATGGTAAATATTTTTCTAGGCTACTGGGAAGTTAATTATCAGAAAGGTGTCTGACATTGCCAGGCAACATTAGAACATGATAAAACAAGAATTAGAATCCACATTTTCAACTACTTTTTAAAAAATACTTTTTACTATATCCTCATGCCTCTTTAAGAAGTCGAGTTTACAATGGAAGAATCATTCAAAGTAAACAACAACAACTGGGGGGACCTTCAAGGTGGCAGAGGAATAATACATGGAGATCACATTCCTCCCCACAAATAAACCAAAAATACATCTATATGTGGAACAACTCCTACAGAACACAGACTGATCACTGGCAGAAGACCTCAGACTTCCCAAAAGGCAAGAAACTCCCCATGTTACCTGGATAGGGCAAAAGAAAAAAGAAAAAACAGAGATAAAAGAATAGGGACAGGAGCTACACCTCTGGGAGAGAGCTGTGAAGGAGGAAAAGTTTCCACACACTAGGGAGCCCCTTCACAGGCAGGGTTGGGGTGTGGACGGGGCGGATGCTTCAGAGCCACGGAGGAGAGCACAGCAATAGGGGTGCAGAGTGCAAAGCGGGGAGATTCCTGCACAGAGGATCGGTGCCGACCAGAACCCACCAGCCTAAAAGGCTTGTCTGCTCACCCCCAAGGCAGGTAGGGGCTGGGAGCTGAGGCTTGGGCTTCAGAGGTCAGATCCCAGAGAGAGGACTGAGGTTGGCTGCATGAACACAGCCTGAAGGGGGCTAGTGAACCACAGCTAGCCAAGAAGGAGTCCGGGAAAAAGTCTGGACCTGCCTAAGAGGCAAGAGACCATTGTTTCAGGGTGCAGGATGAGAGGGGATTCCTTCCCTGTCTGCCCACAGAAGGCAGAGCACTGACTAAATGAGCTCCAGAGACGGGCATGAGCCACAGCTATCAGCCCTGACCCCAGAGATGGGCATGAAATGCTAATGCTGCTGCTGCAGCCACCAAAAATCCTGTGTGCAAGCACAGGTCACTATCCACACCCCTGTCCCTGGACCCTGTGCAGCATGCCACTGCTAGGGTCCTGTAATCCAAGGATAAATTCCCCAGAACACACAGTATGGCTCAGGCTGCTGCAACATCACCTCAGCCTCTGCTACTGCAGGCTTGCCCAGCTTTCCAGTTATGACTATGTAACCCTCCCTCCCCCCTGGCATGAGTGAGCCAGAGCCCCCTAATCAGACACTGCTTAACCCCCTACTGTCTGGGTGGGAACAAATGCCTGAGGGTGACTTATACGCAGAGGTGGAGCTAAAACCAAAGCTGAACACCAGGAGTTGTGTGAACAAACAAGAGGAAGGGAAATTTCTCCATGCAGCCTCAGGAACAGCAGATTAAATCCCCACAATCAACTTGATGTACCCTGCATCTGTGGAATACCTGAATAGACAATGCATCATCCCAAAATTGAGGTGGTGGACTTTGGGAGCAACTGTAGAATTGGGGTTTGCTATCTGCAATTGATTTGATTCTGATTTTGATGTTTATTTTAGTATAGTTTTTAGTACTTGTTATCATTGGTGGATTTGTTCATAGGCTTGATTGCTCTCTTATTTTTTATTATTATTAATTTTTTTTAATTTTAATAATTTTTAAATTATTTATTTATTTTTCTCTTTTTTTCCCTTTTCTTCTGAGCCATGTGACTGAGAGAGTCTTGGTACTCCAGCCTGGTGTCAGGCATGAGCCTCTGAAGTGGGAGAGCTGAGCTCAGGACATTGGACTACCAGAGACCTCCAGGCTCCAAGTAATATCAAATGGCAAGAGCTCTCCCAGAGATCTCCATCTCAACACTAAGACCCAGCTCCATCCAATGGCCAGCAAGCTCCAGTGCTAGAGGCACTATGCCAAACAACTAGCAAGAAAGGAACACAACCCGATCCTTTACCAGAGAGGCTGCCTAAAATCATATTAAGTTCACAGACATTCCAAACACAACACTAGGCACAGCTCTGCCCACCAGAAAGACAAGATCCACCCCACCCACCAGAACACAGGCACTAGTCCCTTCCAGCAGGAGGCCTACACAAGCCACTGATCCAACCTTACCCACTGGGAGCAGAAGCCAAAAACAATGGGAACTACAAACTTACAGCCTGCAATAAGGACCCCAAACACAGTAAGTTAAACAAAGAAGACAGAGAAATATGCAGCAGATGAAGGAGCACGGTAAAAATGCACCAGACCAAACAAATGAAGAGGAAATAGGCAGTCTAACTGAAAATAGAATTCAGAAATGACAGTAAAGATGATCCAAAATCTTGGAAATAAAATGCAGAAAATACAATAAAATTTTAACAATAAACTAGAAGAACTAAAAAGCAAACAAACAATGATGAAAAACACAATAAATGAAATTTAAAAACTCCAGAGAGAATCGATACAGAATAACTGAGGCAGAAGAACAGTTAAGTGACCTGGAAGATAAAATAGTGGAAATAACTGCCACATAGCAGAAGAATGAAAAGATTGAGGACAGTCTCAGAGACCTCTAGGACAATATTAAATGTACCAATATTCAAATAATAGGGGTCCCAGAAGAAGAAGAGAAAAAGAAAGGGGCTGAGAAAATATTCGAAGACACTATAGTTGAAAACTTCCCTAAAATGAGAAAGGAAATAGTCAAACAAGTGCAGGAAGAGCAGAGAGTCCCATTTAGGATAAATCTAAGGAGAAACACACCAAGACACATATTAATCAAACTATCAAAAATGAGATACAAAGAAAAAATATTAAAAGCATCAAGGGAAAAGCAACAAATAACATACAAGGGAATCCCCATAAGGTTAACAGCTGATCTTTCAGCAGAAACTCTGCAAGCCAGAAGGGAGTGGCAGGACATATTTAAAGTGATGAAAGGGGAAAACCTACAATCAGGATTACTGTATCCAGCAAGGATTTCACTCAGATTTGATGGAGAAATTAAAACCTTTAAAGACAAGCAAAAGTTAAGAGAATTCAGCACCACCAATCCAGCATTATAACAAATGCTGAAGGAAATTCTCTAGGCAGGAAACACAAGAGAAGGAAAAGACCTACAATAACAAACCCAAAACAATTAAGAAAATGGGAATGGGAACATACATATTGATAATTACCTTAAATGTAAATGGATTAAATGCTCCAACCAAAAGACACAGGCTCACTGAATGGATACAAAAATAAAACCCATACATATGCTGTCTACAAGAGACCCACTTCAGACCTAAGGACACATACAGGCTGAAAATGAGGGGATGGAACGAGATATTCCAAGCAAATGGAAATCAAAAGAAAACTGGAGTAGCAATTCTCATATCAGACAAAACAGACTTTAAAATAAAGACGACTACACGAGAGAAAGAAGGACACTACATATGATCAAGGGATCGATCCAAGAAGAAGATATAACAATTGTAAATATTTATGCACCCAACATAGGAGCACCTCAAAACATAAGGCAAATGCATAAGGGAAAATCAACAGATACACAATCAAGGTAGGGGACATTAACACCCCACTTTCACCAATGGACAGGTCCTCCGAAATGAAAATAAATAAGGAAACACAATCTTTAAATGATACATTAAACAAGATGGACTAAATTTATATTTATAGGACATTCCATCCAAAAAGAACAGAATACACTTTCTTCGCAAGTGCTCATGGAACATTCTCCAGGATAGATCATATCTTGGGTCACAAATCAAGCCTTGGTAAATTTTACAAAATTGAAATTGTATCAAGTGTCTTTTCCGACCACAACACTATGAGACTAGATATCAATTACAGGAAAAAATCTGTAAGAAATACAAACACATGGAGGCTAAACAACACACTACTTAATAGCCAAGAGATCACTGAAGAAATCAAACAGGAAATCAAAAAATTCCTAGAAACAAATGACAATGAAACACAACGACCCAGAACCTATGGGATGGAGCAAAAGCAGTTCTAAGAGAGAAATTTATAGCAATACAATACTACCTTAAGAAACAGGAAACATCTCAAATAAACAACCTAACCTTACACCGAAAGCAATTAGAGAAAGAAGAACAAAAAAACCCAAAGTTAGCAGAAGGAAAGAAATCATCAAGATCACATCAGAAATAAATAGAAAAGAAATGAAGGAAACAATAGAAAAGATCAATAAAACTAAAAGCTGGTTCTTTGAGAAGATAAACAAAAGTGATAAACCATTAGCCAGGATCATCACGAAAAAAAGAAGAATCAAATCAATAGAATTCGAAATGGAAAAGGGGAAGTAACAACTGACACTGCAGAAATACAAAAGATCATGAGAGATTACTACAAGCAACTATAGGCCAAAAAAATGGACAGCCTGGAATAAATGGACAAAATCTTAGAAAAGCACAATCTTCCAAGACTGAACAAGGAAGAAATAGAAAATATAAACTGACCAATCACAAACACTGAAATTGAAACTGTGATTAAAAATATTCCAACAAACAAAAGCCCAGGACCACATGGCTTCACAGGTGAATTCTATCAAACATTTAGAGAAGAGATCACACCTATCCTTCTCAAACTCTTCCAAAATATAGCAGAGGGAGGAACACTACCAAACTCATTCTACAAGGCCAACACCACCCTGATACCAAAACCAGACAATGATGCCACAAAAAAAGAAAACGACACACCAATATCACTGATGAACATAGATGCAAAAATATCCTCAACAAAATACTAGTAAACTGAATCCAAGAGCACATTAAAAGGATCATGCACCATGATCAAATGGGGTTTATCCCAGGAATTCAAGGATTCGCTAATATACGCAAATAAATCAATGTGATACACCATATTAGCAAATTGAAGGAGAAAAAACATTTGGTTATCTCAACAGATACACAGAAAGCTATCGACAAAACTAAGCACCCATTTATGATAAAAACCCTCCAGAAAGTAGGCATAGAGGGAACTTACCTCAACATAATAAAGGCCATATATGACAAACCCACAGCCAACATTGTCCTCAATGTTGAAAAATTGAAATCATTTCCACTAAGATCAGGAATAAGACAAGGTTGCCCACTTTCAAGACTATTATTCAACATAGTTTTGGAAGTTTTAGCCAAAGCAATCAGAGGAGAAAAAGAAATAAAAGAAATCCAAATTGGAAAAGAAGAAGTAAAGTTGTCACTGTTTGCAGGTGACATGATACTATACATAAAGAATCCTAAAGATGCTACCAGAAAACTACTAGAGCTAATCAATGAATTTGGTAAAGTAGCAGGATACACAATTAATGCAAAGAATAAAGATGCTACCAGAAAACTACTAGAGCTAATCAATGAATTTGGTAAAGTAGCAGGATACAAAATTAATGCAAAGAAATCTCTGGCATTCCTATACACTAATAATGAAAAATCTGAAAGTGAAATCAAGAAAACACTCCCATTTACCATTGCAACAAAAAGAATAAAATACCTAGGAATAAACCTACCTAAGGACACTAAAGACCTGCATGCAAAAAATTATAAGACACTGATGAAAGAAATTAAAGATGATACAAATAAATGGAGAGATATACCATGTTCTTGGATTGGAAGAATCAACATTGTGAAAATGACTCTACTACCCAAAGCAATCTACAGATTCAGTGCAATCCCTATCAAACTACCACTGGCATTTTTCACAGAACTAGAACAAAAAATTTCACAATTTGTATGGAAGCACAAAAGACCCCAAATAACCAAAGCAATCTTGAGAAAGAAAAACGGAGCTGGAGGAATCAGGCTCCCAGACTTCAGACAATAGTACAAAGCTAGTAATCAAGACAGTATGGTACTGGCCCAAAATCAGAAATATAGATCAATGGAACAGGATAGAAAGCCCAGAGATAAACCTACGCACATATGGCCACCTTACCTTTGATAAAGGAGGCAAGAATATACAATGGAGAAGAGACAACCTCTTTAATAAGTGGTGCTGGGAAAACTGGACAGCTACATGTAAAAGAATGAAATTAGAACACTCCCTAATGCCATACACAAAAAGAAATTCAAAATGGATTAAAGACCTAAATGTAAGGCCAGACACTATCAAACTCTTAGAGGAAAACATAGGTAGAACATTATATGACATAAATCAGAGCAAGATCCTTTTTGACCCACCTCTAGAGAAATGGAAATAAAAAGAAAAATAAACAAATGGGACCTAATGAAATTTAAAAGCTTTTGCACAGCAAAGGAAACCATAAACAAGACGAAAAGAGAACCCTTAGAATGGGAGAAAATATTTGCAAATGAAGCAACTGACAAAGGATTAATCACCAAAATTTATAAGCAGCTCATGCATCTCAGTATCAAAAAAAAACAACCCAATCCAAAAATGGGCAGAAGACCTCAATAGACATTTCTCCAAAGAAGATATACAGATTGCCAACAAACACATGAAAGAATGCTCAACATCATTAATCATTAGAGAAATGGAAATCAAAACTACCATGCGATATCATCTCACACTGGTCAGAATGGTCATCATCAAAAAATATACAGACAATAAATGCTGAAGTGGGTGTGGAGCAAAGGGAAGCCTCATACACTGCTGGTGGGAATGTAAATTGATACAGCCATTATGGAGAACTGTATGGAGGTTCCTTAAAAAACTAAAAATAGAACTATCATAGGACCCAGCAATCCCACTCCTGGGCATATACCCTGAGAACACCATAATTCAAAAAGACTCATGTACCACAATGTTCATTGTAATTCTATTTACAATAGCCAGGACATGGAAGCAACCTACGTGTCCATCGACAGATGAATGGATAAAGAAGATGTAACACATATATACAATGGAATATTACTCAGCCATAAAAGGAAACGAAATTGAGTTATTTGTAGTGAGGTAGATGGACCTAGAGTCTGTTATACAGAGTGAAGTAAGTCAGAAAGAGAAAAACAAATACCATATGCTAACACATATATATGGAATCAAAAAAAAAAAAAAGTTCATGAAGAACCTGGGGCAAGACAGGAATAAAGACTCGGACCTACTAGCAAATGGACTTGAGGACACAGGGAGGAGGAAGGGTAAGCTGGGACAAAGTGAGAGTGGTAGTGTATATATGGACATATATGCACTACCAAATGGAAAATATATAGCTAGTGGGAAACAGTCGCTTAGCACAGGGAGATCAGCTCAGTGCTTTGTGACCAGCTGCAAGGGTGGGAGAGAGGGAGACAGAAGAGGGAAGAGATATGGGAATGTATGTATATGTCTAACTGATTCACTTTGTTATAAAGCAGAAACTAACAGAACAATGTAAAGCAATTATAGTCCAATAAAGATGTTTAAAAAAAAGTAGTACTTCATCACCATATTTGTGTCCCTTTCCCCAAAACTATAAAATGAATCATTAAAAAATTGTTATTGTATAGTATAAGCAGTTAAAATACAAGCTTTGAAATTTCAACTTATAAAGAAAAATTAAATATGCTTGCCATTATTTAATTTCTATAAACATAATTTATCCAAAAGTATGGAGAAATATTTTTATTTCTATTTCATCTCTGATCTGCCATTAGACTGATGTGGCTCCTAGTGACATCTGACTGCTTCACAAGCTCAGTTTTAATTAATTCAATTTGATAAAGATTTACTTAGTCTCTAGATGTTTAAGTTCTGTGCTAGACCAGAACACCCTACCAAAAAAAAAAAGATGAAAACTAAGCCTGTGAAGAGTAAACTTATTAAGTTAAATTATAAACCTCTTTGCACTTCTAGACATGCAGCAGTTATGTAATGACTGAGAATATAATTAATTATTTTCCATAATATGAGATTAATCAAAGGATAAAGATTTCAAAGGGCATGGCTAACAATGGATACAATTATATGTTCATATTTAGAGTAAGGAGCTTGATTAAACATACAGTTTAAAATTGATTGATCTACAATGAAGATTTTTCATAATGAATTTCACCCTGTCTTGGAAATACCTAAATTAAAGATGAAAACTAACTATTGCTTTATATAGGCAATATCCTGGGGAACCAGCCAGATTGTTCTTTACAATTTAATGTCTTTGATTTTGTACAGTCTAACTCCATATGTTTCTGACAGTGGGGTTTCCACAATGTCCTTTTCAAAACGCAATCTTGGCACAATTGATCTTACTTTCAGGAAATCTTTGAAGATATCCTGAATAATTTCCTCATTCTCTTAATCATATACCCATGAAAATTCACAATTTAGAGCCACACAGTAAATAAATAATGGTAATAACAAAAGACCACCATGTTCTTTTTTTAATAGTCAGTGGACTAAAACGTTATTAACAGGTGAACCCACCATAAGCATCATTGCCTCTATCTGTCATCAGAGAGTTAAGAGAGAAATTCACTCCTATAAATTACATTCATTCCATTTAATTAAGATTTGTTTGTCTTAAAGGAACAAGTAACTCACTTAGCAGTGCTCTGGATTGTCCTCAATTCAGAACTAATTACACAGTTTAAACTGTGGCAACTAAATTATTTAGATCAGGGTTAGAAAATCACAGTCCATGAACAATATCTACCCTGACATACATGTTTTGTATGGCCTCCCAGTGTTTCTTTTTTTATAGTTAATTGACATCACTGAAAATTGGGAGACTATGAATAAAATCTGACTTAATGACTTCTTTCAAAAAAATGGAAACGAAAAAGAGGAAAAAGTAGGAGAGGGTAAGGGGAGAATTGAGAGAAGAGAAGAGGAAAGAGAGCAAAGGATCAGAGATGAGAAGAGAAGAGAGAAGGGGAGAGGAGAGGACAGCAGAGATTAGAAGACAGTAGGGGAGAAAAATAGTACCACCTCTGGGCCAACATTGCCTCTTGGTAACCATAGGCTCCCTCTGAGTAGCGAATATTCTCTTAAGAAGGCAACTTTACTCCTTAAGTTTGCTATAATCCTCTATTTTCTCTATTCTTTAACATTTTACTTTTTAAAAACCCTACTCTAGCCCCTGTTGTCTTTACTTTGTGGCCCTTAAATTAGATTTCAAGCTCTTTAAGGCAAACCCAGTGCCTAATACAGTGTTACATTCACAATACGAGTTATTTGGGCTGATATGAATTGTGTACAGAGTGGAAGTCTTATCATATCACATTGACTTCCATATCAATTTCCATTAGATATAGTACTTAATGTCTTTTTGTTCATTTTTCTTTCATTTTCCATTGTCAGTATCAAATAGCACATTTATTTTCACCCATGCTCCTAGCCTCATCTCCACCTACCAATGATTGTAGTTATCTCCTTTCAAGGATGCCATATCCTCTGAAGTCCCTTCCTGATGCCAGTAGCTCTCAGGCTCCCAAACCAGAATATGGTTCATCCTAAATGAGAAATAGAAAAGAAATAATGTCATCATAAAGTAACTCTGGATGAAAATTTGCTGTTCTCCATCATTACTTAAGGCAGACAAGTTTTACCCCAAATGTTGCATTATGAAATCTTTATTAAAGAGTTGTGAACCAACACTTATCTATCATTCTGCTAAGACTTAGTCTCATCCAAATTAATCAGTTCTAAGCAATTTGAGGCCTTAAAATATATTAGACCCTTCTCTCATTATTTTAAACTTACAGCCTTCAACCATGTTTAGAACTTATGTTGTAATCCTCATTAAACTTAAAATAAAAATAAAATGTTTTAGCTTCTCATATCCAAATAGTATTATAAATCAAAATATTGTGTGATTTTACTCTATTAATTATACAATGTTTAGTAAGTTTGAACTGTTTTAGGGTTTTTTTGTTTGTTTGTTTTTAGCATTTTGGGTGCTAAATGATCGTATTGCTATTGGTCTCCAGAATCTGTGTGTGTGTGTGTGTGTTTTTTAACATTTTTATTGGAGTATAATTGCTTTACAATGGTGTGTTAGTTTCTGCTTTATAACAAAGTGAATCAGCTATATGTATACATATATACCCATATCCCCTCCCTCTTGCACTTCCCTCCCACCCTCCCTATCCCACCACTCTAGGTGGTGACAAAGCACTGAGCATATCTCCCTGTGCTATGCAGCTGCTTCCCACCAGCTGTCTATTATACATTTGGTAGTGTATATATGTCAGTGCTACTCTCTCACTTCGTCCCAGCTTACTCTTCCCCTTCCCTGTGTCTTGAAGTCCATTCTCTACGTCTGCGTCTATATTACTGTCCTGCCACTAGGTTTATCAGAACCCTTATTATTTTTTTTTTAGATTCCATATATATGTATTAGAATATGGTACTTGTCTTTCTCTTTCTGATTTACTTCACTCTGTGTGACAGACTCTAAGTCCATCCACCTCACTACAAATAACTCAGTTTCATTTCTTTTTATGGCTGAGTAATATTCCATTGTATATATGTGTTACATCTTCTTTATCCATTCATCTGTCAACGGACACATAGGTTGCTTCCATATCCTGGCTATCGTAAATAGAATTACAATGAGCATTGTGGTACAAGGCTCTTTTTGAATTATGTTTTTTTCAGGATATATGCCCAGTAGTGGGTTTACTGGGTCATATGGTAGTTATTTATAGTTTTTTAAGGAACATCCATACTGTTCTCCATAGGGGCTGTATCAATGTACATTCCCACCAACAGTGCAAGAGGATTCCCTTTTCTCCACACCCTCTCTAGCCTTTATTGTTTGTAGTTATTTTGATGATGGCCATTCTGACCAGTGTGAGGTGATACCTCACTGTGGTTTTGATTTGTATTTCTCTAATGATTGGTGATGTTGAGCATCCTTTCATGTGTTTGTTGGCAATCTTCTTTAGAGAAATATCTATCTATTTAGGTCTTCCACGCATTTTTGGTTTGCGTTGTTTGTTATTTTGATACTGAGCTGCGTGAGATGCTTGTACATTTTGGAGATTAATCCTTTGCCAGTTGCTTCATTTGCAAATATTTTCTCCCATTTTGAGGGTTGTCTTTGATCTTATTTATGACTTCCTTTGCTGTGTAAAAGCTTTTAAGTTTCATTAGGTCTTATTTGTTTATTTTTGTTTTTGTTTCTATTTCTCTAGGAGGTGGGTCAAAAAGGATCTTGTTGTGATTTATGTCATAGAGTGTTCTGCCTATGTTTTCCTCTAAGAATTTGATAGTGTCTGGACTTACATTTAGGTCTTTAATCCATTTTGAGTTTATTATTGTGCATGGTATAAGGAAGTGTTCTAATTTCATTCTTTTACATGTAGCTGTCCAGCTTTCCCAGCACCACTTATTGAAGATGCTTTTTTTTCTCCATTGTATATTCTTGCCTCTTTTGTCAAAAATAAGATGACCATATGTTTGTGGGTTTATCTCTGGGCTTTCTATCCTGTTCCATTGACCTATATTTCTGATTTTGTGCCAGTACCATACTGTCTTGATTACTTTCACTTTGCAGTATAGTGTGAAGTCAGGGAGCCTGATTCCTCCAGCTCCGTTTTTCTTTCTCAAGATTGCTTTGGCTATTCAGGGTCTTTTGTGTTTCCATACAAATTGTGAAATTTTTTGTTCTAGTGCTGTGAAAAATACCAGTGGTAGTTTGATAGGGATTGCATTGAATCTGTAGATTGCTTTGGGTAGTAGAGTCATTTTCACACTGTTGATTCTTCCAATCCAAGAACATGGTATACCTCTCCTTCTATTTGTACCATCTTTAATTTCTTTCATCAGTGTCTTATAATTTTCTGCATACAGGTCTTTTGTCTCCTTAGGTAGGCTTATTCCTAGATATTTTGCTCTTTTTGTTGCAGTGGTAAATGGGAGTGTTTTCTTGATTTCACTTTCAGGTTTTTCATCATTAGTGTATAGGAATGCCAGAGATTTCTGTGCATTAATTTTATATCCTGCTACTTTACGAAATTTATTGATTAGCTCTAGTATTTTTCTGGTAGCATCTTTAGGATTCTCTATGTATAGTATCATGTCATCTGCAAAGAGTGACTGCTTTACTTCTTCTTTACCGATTTGGATTCCTTTTATTTCCTTTTCTTCTCTGATTGCTGTGGCTAAAACTTCCAAAACTTTGTAGAATAAGATTGGTGAGAGTGGGCAACCTTGTCTTGTTCCTGATCTTAGTGGAAATGCTTTCAGTTTTTCACCATTGAGGGTGATGTTGGCTGTGGGTTTGTCACATATGGCCTTTATTATGTTGAGGAAAGTTCCCTCTATGCCTACTTTCTGCAGGGTTTTTATCATAAATGGGTGTTGAATTTTGTCGAAAGCTTTCTCTGCATCTATTGAGATGACCATATGGTTTTTCTCCTTCAATTTGTTAATACGGTTTATCACATTGATTGATTTGCATATATTGATGAATCCTTGCATTCCTGGGATAAACCCCACTTGATCATGGTGTATGATCCTTTTAATGTGCTGTTGGATTCTGTTTGCTAGTATTTTGTTGAGGATTTTTGCATCTATGTTCATCAGTGATATTGGCCTGTAGTTTCCTTTTTTTGTGACATCCTTGTCTGGTTTTGGTATCAAGGTGATGGTGGCATTGTAGAAAGAGTTTGGTAGTGTTCCTCCCTCTGCTATATTTTGGAAGAGTTTGAGAAGGATAGGTGTTAGCTCTTCTCTAAATGTTTGATAGAATTCGCCTGTGAAGCCATCTGATCCTGGGCTTTTGTTTGTTGGAACATTTTTAATCACAGTTTCAATTTCAGTTCTTGTGATTGGGCAGTTCATATTTTCTATTTCTTCTTGATTCAGTCTTGCCAGGTTGTGCATTTCTCAGAATTTGTCCATTTCTTCTAGGTTGTCCATTTTATTGGCATAGTGTTGCTTGTAATAATCTTTCATGATCTTTTGTATTTCTGCAGTGTCACTTGTTACTTCCCCTTTTTCATTTATAATTCTGTGGATTTGAGTCTTCTCCCTTTTTTTCTTGATGAGTCTGGCTAATGGTTTATCAATTTTGTTTATCTTCTCAAAGAACCACCTTTTAGTTTTAGTGATCTTTGCTATCATTTCCTTCATTTCTTTTTCATTTATTTCTGATCTGATTTTTATTATTTCTTTCCTTCTGCTAACTTTGGTTTTTTTTTGTTCTTTCTCTAATTGCTTTAGGTGCAAGGTTAGGTTGTTTATTTGAGATGTTTCCTGTTTCTTAAGGTAGGATTGTATTGCTATAAAGTTCCCTCTTAGAACTGCTTTTGCTGCATCCCATAGATTTTGGGTTGTCGTGTCTCCACTGTCATTTGTTTCTAGGTATTTTTTTATTTCCTCTTTGATTTCTTCAGTGATCATTTCGTTATTAAGTAGTGTATTGTTTAGCCTCCATGTGTTTGTATTTTTTACAGATCTTTTCCTATTTTTGATATCTAGTCTCATAGTGCTGTGGCCGGAAAACATACTTGATACAATTTCAATTTTCTTAAATTTACCAAGGCTTGATTTGTGACCCAAGATATGATCTATCCTGGAGAATGTTCCATGAGCACTTGAGAAAAATGTGAATTCTGTTGGTTTTGGATGGAATGTCCTATAAATCTCACTTAAATCCATCTTGTTTAATGTATCATTTAAAGGTTGTGTTTCCTTATTTATTTTCATTTTGGATGATCTGTCCTTTGGTGAAAGTGGGGTGTTCAAGTCCCCTACTATGAATGTGTTACTGTCAAATTCCCCTTTTATGGCTGTTAGTTTTTGCCTTATGTATTGAGGTGCTCCTATGTTGGGTGCATAAATATTTACAATTGTTATATCTTCTTCTTTGATCGATCCCTTGATCATTATGTAATGTCCTTCTTTGTCTCTTCTAATAGTCTTTATTTTAAAGTCTGTTTTGTCTAATATGAGAATTGCTACTCCAGCTTTCTTTTGGTTTCTGTTTGCATGGAATATCTTTTTCCATCCCCTTACTTTCAGTCTGTATGTGTCTCTAGGTCTGAAGTGGGTCTCTTGTAGACAGCAAATATATGGCTCTTGTTTTTGTATCTGTTCAGCCAATCTGTGTCTTTTGGAGGAAGCATTTAGTCCATTTACATTTAAGGTAGTTATCGATATGTCTGTTCCTATTCCCATTTTATTAATTGTTTTGGGTTTGTTATTGTAGGTCTTTTCCTTCTCTTGTGTTTCTTGCCTAGAGAAGATCCTTTAGCATTTGTTGTAAAGCTGGTTTGGTGGTGCTGAGCTCTCTCAGCTTTTGCTTGTCTGTAAAAGTTTTAATTTCTCCCTCAAATCTGAATGAGATCCTTGCTGGGTAGAGTAATCTTGGTTGCAGGTTTTTCTCCTTCATCACTTTAAATATGTCCTGCCAGTCCCTTCTGGCTTGCAGAGTTTCTGCTGAAAGATCAGCTGTTTACCTTATGGGGATTCCTTTGTCTGTTATTTGTTTTTTCCTTGATGCTTTTAATATGTTTTCTTTGTATTTAATTTTTGACAGTTTGATTAATATGTGTCTTGGCGTATTTCTCCTTGGATTTATCCTGTATGGGACTCTCAGTGCTTCCTGGACTTGATGGACTATTTCCTTTCCCATATTAGGGAAGTTTTCAACTTTAATCACTTCAAATATTTTCTCAGCCCCTTTCTTTTTCTCTTCTTCTTCTGGAACCCCTATAATTCGAATGTTGGTGTGTTTAATGTTGTCCCAGTGGTCTCTGAGACTGTCCTCAGTTCTTCTCATTCTTTTTTCTTTATTCTGCTCTGCAGTAGTTATTTCCACTATTTTATCTTCCAGGTCACTTATCCGTTCTTCTGCCTCAGTTATTCTGCTATTGATCCCATCTAGAGTGTTTTTAATTTCATTTATTGTGTTGTTCATTGTTCTTTGTTTCATCTTTAGTTCTTCTAAGTCCTTGTTAAATATTTCTTGCATTTTGTCTATTCTGTTTCCAAGATTTTGGATCATCTTTACTATCATTATTCTGAACTCTTTTTCAGGTAGACTGCCTATTTCCTCTTCATTTGTTAGGTCTGGTGCTTTTTTATTTTGCTCCTTCATCTGCTGTGTGTTTTTCTGTCTTCTCATTTTGCTTATCTTACTGTGTTTAGGGTCTCCTTTTTGCAGGCTGCAGGTTCGTAGTTCCCATTGTTTTTGGCGTCTGTCCCCAGTGGCTAAGGTTGGTTCAGTGGGTTGTGTAGGCTACCTGGTGGAGGGGTCTAGTGCCTGTGTTCTGCTGGATGAGGCTGGATCTTGTCCTTCTGGTGGGCAGGTCCACATCTGGTGGTGTGTTTTGGGATGTCTGTGGACTTATTATGATTTTAGGCAGCCTCTCTGCTAATGGGTGGGGTTGTGTTCCTGTCTTGCTAGTTGTTTGGCATAGGATGTCCAGCACTGTAGCTTGCTGATCGTTGAGTGAAGCTGGGTGCTGGTGTTGAGATGGAGATATCTGGGAGATTTTTGCTGTTTGATATTATGTGGAGCTGGGAGGTCTCTTGTGGACCAGTGTCCTGAAGTTGGCTCTCCCACCTCAGAGGCACAGCACTGACTCCTGCCTGAAGCACCAACAGCCTTTCATCCACATGGCTCAGAATAAAAGGGAGAAAAAGTAGAAAGAATGAATTAGTAGAGGAAGGAAGGAAGGAAGAAAGAAAGAAAGAAAGAAAGAAAGAAAGAAAGAAAGAAAAAAAGAAAGAAAGAAAGAAAGAAAGAAAGAAAGAGAGGAGGGAGGAGGGAGGTCGGGAGGGAGGAAGGAAGGAAGTAAGGAGGGAAGGAAGGAAAAAGAGAAAGAAAGAAGATAAAGTAATATAAAATATAATAAAGTTATTAAAATAAAAAAATAATTATTAAGGAAAAACAAAAACAAAAATGGACGGATAGAACCCTAGGACAAATGGTGCAAGCAAAGCTATACAGACAAAATCTCACACAGAAGCATACACATACACACTCACAAAAAGAGGAAAAGGGGAAAAAAATCATAAATCTTGCTCTCAAAGTCCACCTCCTCAACTTGGGGTGATTCGTTGTCTATTCATGTATTCCACAGATGCAGGGTACATCAAGTTGATTGTGGAGCTTTAATCAGCTGCTCCTGAGGCTGCTGAGAGAGATTTCCCTTTCTCTTCTTTGTTCTCACAGCTCCCAGGGGCTCAGCTTTGGATTTGGCCCCGCCTCTGTGTGTAGGTCGCCGGAGGGCGTCTGTTCTTCACTAAGACAGGACAGAGTTAAAGGAGCCGCTGATTCTGGGATTCTGGCTCACTCAGGCCATGGGGAGGGAGGGGCATGGAGTGAGGGGGGAGCCTGCGGCAGCAGAGGCCAGCATGACATTGCACCAGCTTGAGGCGTGCCGTGTGTTCTCCCGGGGGAGTTGTCCTTGGATCCCGGGACCCTGGCAGTGGCGGGCTGCACAGCCTCCCCGGAAGCAGGGTGTGGATAGTGACCTGTGCTCGCACATAAGCTTCTTGGTGGTGGCAGCAGCAGCCTTAGCGTCTCATTCCCGTCTCTGGGGTCCGCGCTTTTAGCTGTGGCTCGCGCCCGTCTCTGGAGCTCCTTTAAGCAGCGCTCTTAATCCCCTCTCCTCGCGCACTAGGAAACAAAGAGGGAAGAAAAAGTCTCTTGCCTCTTCGGCAGTTCCAGACTTTTCCCCGGACTCCCTCCCGGCTAGCTGTGGCGCACTAACCCCCTGCAGGCTGTGTTCACACCGCCTGCCCCAGTCCTCTCCCGGTGCTCCGACCGAAGCCCGAGCCTCAACTCCCAGCCCCGCCCGCCGTGGCAGGTGAGCAGACAAGCCTCTCGGGCTGGTGAGTGCCGGTCGGCACCTATCTTCCGTGCATGAATCTCTCCGCTTTGCCCTCCGCACCCCTGTGGCTGCGCTCTCCTCCGCGGCTCCGAAGCTTTCCCCCTCCGCCACCCGCAGTCTCCCCCCACAAAGGGTCTTCCTAGTGTGTGGAAACCTTGCCTCCTTCACAGCTCCCTCCCACTGGTGCAGGTCCTGTCCCTATCCTTTTGTCTCTGTTTATTCTTTTTTCTTTTGCCCCACCCAGGTACGTGGCGGGGGGGGGGGGGGGTTTTTTGCCTTTGGGAGGTCTGAGGTCTTCTGCCAGCATTCAGTAGGTGTTCTGTAGGAGTTGTTCCACGTGTAGATGCATTTCTGGTGTATCTGTGGGGAGGAAGGTAATCTCCGCATCTTACTCTTCCGCCATCTTCCCCGAAGGATCGACATTCAGTTTTTTAAAGTGCATTCATCCTTTCATTGCTAAGTTTTATCTTAATTGGATGAACATCAAGATTTATGTGCATTTTCTTTTAAAGCACTTTCTTATTTTTCATATATCTTATTATCTTAACATGTTACTTTTTGCCATGATCTCTTCTTAAAATGTTTTTTAAAGGTAAGTGTAAAAGAGAATTAAGCTAGGAGCTCTTAGACATTTTAGAGCCAATATTATTTTCATGCCTGTCATTTATTTCTTTTCTAGTGTTTCTCTTTGCTTAATATCATTGTAAAAGCCCTACTTATTCTGTATAATTCCCATGGCTACAATTGTTGCTTTTAGTTTTACTTTTGAAAAATCATTTTTTTCCTTGAAAGTTTTAACTCATAAAATATCATGTAGTCTCTAACCTCTAGTTTCCTTTCTAAGCACTGGCTTGATTGGTTTGGAAGCCCATTTTAGCCATATATATATATATTTCTCCTTTACCTTGCCTTTCCAGAACATACATACTGCTGTTTGTCTCATTAAGATTCAGTTTAAGAGTACTGGATGTTGTCATTAATTTTTTATCTTATTTAGCAAGCTAGAGTTATTTCTGGTTGAGGGAGTAAATGCATTATATAATTATAGTTGATCAAATGTTTTATAATAAAATGGTAAGAAATGCTTAATGAATATAAACTCAACCACCACCACCACCACCACCCCCATTAGATTGACACTAGTAACATTTCTACCACACATCATTTTCCATTCTGGCAAACAGTGAAAGGACTTAGAATGACTCTGGGTCACCCTAATATAGAGAGTAAGATAACATAGAAGGAAAGAGTAGGGGCTACATATTTTCTACTAAGCTATATGATTTACTTTTTAAAAATAATAATTACATCAAAATTAGTTCTCTAAACCTGAGAAATTTATCAGCTTACTATATAATCTTAACAAACCATTTCTTTATTGTAAACTTTATTTACAATAGACACGTTGTTGATAGTTTTGAAACTAAAATTTGGAACAAGTCTAACAAGTCTTACAAATAGAATTGTATTTACAGAGAGATTAAGACAAGATCATTGAAATCGGGGTTGCATCTTAAATCCCAGAATGGAAAGGCCCCCACCATAGAGAAAGCTCGCCAAGTAGCGTGGATGAATGTCTCTGGCAGCATGGATGGGCCCAGCTGGCTTGGCTCTTCCTTTCATGCTGATGTGAGCAGGTACCTCTTCTATGCTACTTTAATTTTTTAAAGGATAATGGGGAACAAACATCACACTGTTTCCCCCCTGCCCCCCCCCCCAAAATGGAACTTCAGACTCTTTATTTTCAAGCTTGGCTAGATACTCCCATACTTGCTTCACATAACATATACAATACCTCATATAATACTGTATTTGTCAGCTCACAATTAATCCTATTCACTTGAAAGATAAGAAATATGAACACAGGCATATCTCGGAGATATTTTGAGTTTGGTTCCAGACTACTGCAAATAAAGCAGATATCATAATAAAGTGAGTGACACAAATTTTTTGATTTCCTAGTGCATGTAAAAGTTATGTTTACATTATACAATAGTTTACTGAATATGCAATCACATTATATTTAAAAAACAATGTACATACCCTAATTAAAAATAATTTATTGCTAAAAAAATGTTAACCATCATCAGAGTCTTCAGAGATGATTGATCACAAATCTCCATAACAAATATAATAATAATGAAGAAGTTTGAAATATGATCAGAGCTACCAAAATGTGACACAGAGACACAAAGTGCACAAATGCTGCTGGAAAAAATGGCACCAATAGACTTGCCTGATGCAGCATTGCTAAAAGCCTTCAGTTTGTAAAAAACACAGCATCTGTGAAGTGCAGTAAAGTGAAGCAGAATAAAACAAGGTATGTCTATAATCTGTTTCCAAACTCTTTAACCAGTTACTTGCATAACTTTATTTTTTAAACTATCCACTATTGTAGAAGAGGGCCAATGATAAAACAAATACTTAAAATTTTCAGATGATTCATCATATTTTGAGGGGTTTTTTTGGGAAACAATTTTAGAGAATAATATATAAATATCCTTGTGCTTACTACATGAAATAGGCAAATATTAACAACTTCTTATATTTGTCTTATATCTTTAAATAAATGAAATAAAATTTACCAATAAAGTTGAAGCCCATTTACTTTATTACTTCATCTCACCTCCACACCAGAGAAAAGTATATCATAAATTGATGTCTATTCTTTAGTGCATATTTTAACAAAAAGCAGAAGGAGGGGAAGGAGGAGGAACAAAAGGAAGATTTTAAAAGTATTGACTTTTTATTCTTGTTAAACATTCACTCTGAAGCAGGGACTCTTCTAAGTGTTTCTAAGTGCTTTTCACATGTTAACTCATTTAATATTGAAACAAATGATTTTATAGATGAGAAAATTAAGGTACAGAGAGTTTAACTAAATTGCACAAGGTCACACAAATTATAAATTCTGCAAACAGAATATAAACCTAGCCATTGTACAGTATACACAGGGATATGTATGTTTTAATTATGTTTAATATCATTAAATTATGCTCAGTATCATTTTCTATGTTTTAATACTTGTTTTTAATTCCATGTTTTATTTTTGAGGTGCATTCTTTTTTTGCTTTTGTTTTGTCAAAACAAGCAAATTGTTGTAAATATTTATATGAAATTCTTCTTATATATATCTAATAACAGAATTTCGGGATCTAGTGAATACATATTTCTATTTTCAGCAAAGATTAGTAAATTGTTTTCCACTATGGTTATATTTACAGGTCCATCAAATTTCAGAATTTTCTATTTATTCCAGATACTTTCCAGCACTTTATGCTGTCAGACTTATTTCCTTTCCATTCAGATATGTGTGAAATGGTAATTAAAAAAATTTATTTTCCTTGTTGTGAGAGAGATGGAATATTTTGGGGTTTTTCGGAAATTTTCCTAGTTCTCTATTTTTCTCAATTATGTTTAGAGTTATTGGTCTCTTCATTAATATGTAAAAATTGCAATAAATTCTGGATGTAAACCCTTTGTCTACTGCAAATATATTCACCCAGTTTGTCACAAGTTTTTTAAGACATTTTTTATGTTTCTCATATATTTACTATTTTGCTATTTTAATACTAATCTATTAGTCTTGCTTTTATAATTTGTACATTTTTAAAACCGTTCTCCTTCCACAGGTGATAGAACTATTTTTCTATATTTCAATAATTTCAGTGTTCTGTGAATTTTGTGTGTGTAGCATGAGATATATCTAATTTTATCAGTTTTCATATTTTAAAAAAACCAAGTGTTTCATTACCATTTAATGAATATCTTATGCTTTTCTTGCTGACTTATAATGTTAACTTGGAGTCAGTGGCTCATGGGGAACAAATGGGAAAGCTGTTTTGTGACTAATCTGAACTGCTTGTTACAGCTCTATATAGCACGTTCCAAGAGAGAGTTATTTTAAAAGTGGAAATGAAAGAAAATAAAGTCCAAAAATCTGGGAACTTAAGTGTAGAAAAGCAGTTGTGGAAGATTATATTGGGTTGGCCAGAAACATCGTTCGGGTTTTTCTATAAGATGTTACAGAAAAACCAGAATGACCTTTATGGCCAACCCAATGTTTTCCAAATATGTCACCAACGATACCTCCCACCTCATATGCTCTTCTGCAGTTTGACTTTGCCACTCCCCATAAAGATGTGGAGATAGTTTTGCCACTCCCCATAAAGATGTGGAGATAGTTTCTCCCCTTTCTTGAATCTAGATGAGCCTTCAGACTGTTTTGACCAAGAAAATAAGGCACAAGTAACCTGTGCCATTTTCTGGCTCAGGTCTTAAATAACTCAGCAGCTTTCTCTGTCTCCTGGTAACAACTGTAAGAAAGGCAATTGCCCTGAGACCACCACGTCATCAGAAGCCTGATCCACTTAAGGAAACTTGGAGGCTCATTTGCCATGTGGGAAACAGTGAAAGGATGGAGCACCAAGGTACCAGTTATGTAAGTGAAGAAACTACCTGAGAAGCAAATTTCCTGGCCCTAGACACCTCTACTGACATTATGTGTATCAGAGACAAAATCACCAGCTCAGCCCTTCAGGAATTCCATAGAATTTCCATAGAATTCCATAGATTTCCATAGAATCCTGAGCAAAATAAAATCACAGTCTTAAGGCATTACACTTTGGCATATTTTGTTATACAGGAGTACATAACCTAAGCAGTGCACTACTTGTAGACCTCAAACCATAAGAAATAAGATGGATAAAAAAGCTTAGATCAATCAAGTCACTTACAGGATATTAGCAACGATCTCTACTGCAAAGATCAGCTGAGAATAATTCCTTCTAATCAAGCCCACCCAGATTATCTAGGCTAATCTTATTTACTTAAAGGAAATTTACTATAGATGTGAATCAATCGGCATAATCCCTTCATAGCAATACCTAGATTAATGTTTGAATTGAATAACTGGGCAAATTGACACATAACACTGACCATCAATCATATCACATAAATCTCTCATTTCAGATGACCTCAAGATACTCATTAAATGTGTTGTAGAAGGGCAAATATGGATCAGTTAGCAAAGAAATAAGGCAGACAGAGGGTTATGTCTAGTAGAGAATTTTGAGTATGGCTACTGACACACCAAAGAGATCAAGGACCTGCTAAGTTTTTGTTGAGGGAAAAACCATAGCTTTGGTCCAATAACACTTTGTCTGTAACATGTGGTTGTAAAATAACTCTTAGCACACTCATTTGCCAGACAGGAATTTTTCCACAAACAAGGAGAAAAGCTTATACTTCAAAAGTCCCCGTCATAAATTCCCAAGGAGAATAATGGATGAAAAACTTTCCAGATGGTAGAACAAACAGCATGGGTGACTATGAACAAGGAAGATTTACCTAAACTGCAGCAAAAAGGAACTTCCTCATTCCAGGTGTTGGTCTTCAAAATGCCTACCCTTGAGCAATGCTTCATTGCTATAAACCATTATCTTTCTTATTATTCCAAGATCCTAAATGAACATTATTTTTTCTACATCTTTGTTTAGTGGATGTGCATATAAGGAATGAGAAGATAATTAGTATTTTAGTTGACAGACTGCAGCCTATAAGCCATATTCAAAACTGATGGAGAAGACTGCAAATCACTCGGAGATTTTGGTTGCTTCTCTCAGGGATGAATGCATTGGTTCTATGGGCGAAAATAAGAACGTGCATGGATATTTTGTTGGCCAACCAGGAGAACTATAGCAGAGATTACAAATCATTCACCAAAATATGTGGCACTCCCCCTCCTTATTTCATAATACAAAGTTCATTCTTGGACGTGGTTGTGTAGTCACGGAAAAAATATTCTCAATTGCTTATATCTAACTGAGATTGTGTGAGTAGTCATCACCAATGTAAGTAATATGAATAGGTGATGTTGTCATATCCAAGCCACAATAGTTAAGATGTGAATTTACCTATCTCGTTGTCTCATTTGCCTTTCCCTCTGATGCAAGGGCACCCATGGCACTAGAGATAGTGTGGCCAGGCACTAGAGATAGTGTGGCCATAAGAAAGAAAATGCCTGGGCTCCTTTATCAACTCCTATTCTTTCAGCAAAAATACCAACCAACGAGGAAATCAGCATTGAACTATCGTATGAGCAAGAAAAAACAAACAAATGTGTTAATCCATGGAAAGTTTTGAATTTATTGGTTATAGAAGTTAGTTTACCCAGAAAATGCAACCAAAATGCCAGTACAATGACAAATAATAAATAGCTGAGATATCACTATCCTTTAATGGTAATGCTGCTAAAACCTCCACTTAGTGAACATTCACTTCCAAAGATTCTGCTATAACAAATATTTTGGTCAACCTCCAGCTTATATATCTCTTCCGGATGCCAGACCAATATGTTCAATTCCCTACTGGATACTTCCTTTTAGATGATCCACAAATTCAATACATTTAAAATTGAAGGAATTATATGTCACCACTCTATTGTCATTTCTATCATACTTGTTTTCTCTCTTTCTCTCTCTCTCTCTTTCACACACACACACACACACACACACACACACACATCTCTATATCTTCTCTAGTTCCATCACTTTACGTTTACCTTATCTTTTAAAATGGCCCCAGCTCCACATCAATCCTTAAGTAAGAATTTTGGGAAGAATTGTTGATTGTTTGTCTCTCACTCTACTAATCCAATTGGTTTCCAAATCTAGTAAATGTTACCAGGTAAATCTTTCTTTAAAATGTCCTTCTATACATTTTTGCTGCCTTAAAAATTGTAGCAGTGTCATATCTGTAGGAGTAGCAGTTCTTACTATTTGTCTCAAGTTTTGTCTAATCACTTTGTGTAGATTATCACATTTAATTCACAGATTAATCTTGTAAAATAGGTTCTGAATTATCTTCACTTTATAGAATGTCATTCATCTAGTACATGGTACAGTCACGATTCTAACTGCAAACATCCAACACCAGAACCTTTATTCTCAGACACTTCAGGCTGTATGTTTTCTCACCCCAATTTCGTTTTTTTTCTTCTTTTGGCCACCCCGCACAGCATGCAGAGTCTTAGTTCCCCAGCTAAGCATCAAATCTGCCCAGGCAGTGGCAGCATGGAGTCCCAGCCACGGGACCACCAGGGAAGTCCCTCTCACCTCAGTTTCTGTAGTAGCTCTTTAACTGCTTTCTTCCTCCTGCACTGACATCCTCCAAACTTTTGTACATACTGAAGTCAAGTCTAAATCATATTATTCTACTTCCTAAAATCCCACAATGCTTTCACATTTCTTAATGTATAAAATTTATCATCTTTTCTGAGTCAATGAGGTCCATCATGCTCTGGGTCTTCTCAATTCAACCTCTTACCTTGCCATATTTTCCTTCATATTTTCTGCTCCAGTGACAATGAACTACTTGAGTTACCCTCTTTGACAGGAATGTCTTTCTTAATCCTATAGCATCAATATAGTTGGACCACATTAAACTACTAGAGCAAAGAGATCTAAAAAGATAGTGTAGTGGCTCAAACACAATAATAGCTTTTCTTTTTCATGCAATAATCCAGGATAGTACAGGGAGATGGAAGGATGGAGCTCTTCTCTGCACAGTTATTCCAAGTCCAAAGCTGATGATGGCTCGGCCATTGACACATAGCTTCCAAGGTTGCTGACAGCATCACCATTCCAGTCCATGGGAGATAGAATGTTGTGGAAGAGTTTCATGGACAACACCTGGAAGTAGCATGCATGACTTCTGCTCATTCTCCTTTGGCTGGAGCTTAATCATATGATGTCATGTCTCTGTCTGAAGGGCTGAAGTCTATAGTCCTTGACTAGGCAACTGTACACCAGATGCAACTACTTCGCCGTGGAAGCAAATAAATGTAGATAAGGTGAACAGATTTGTCACATATGGTTAACTCTTATTTGTCCTTAAGAACTCATAGCATATGCCATCTACCCCGAAACACCTTTCCAGACCCCATTAATTGTGGTGCAGCATCCCTCTCATAGCCTACCGCCTACTGATATATCATCCTTCCAATTATATAGTGAGTTTCTTGATGGGAAAGACCTATTATTGATCTCAATATTCTCAACACATAACAGTTGTTAACCACATAATAATGTAGTTCTCTGGAATATAAATTGGATTGAATTGAATTAAATTAAAATGAAATAATATGGAATGTACCAAGATTGAAAAAAGAGAAAAGAAAAAGACTGAAAACTGTGGGAGGCCGGTGTTACAGAAGCCAAGTGAAGGAATGGCTGTGTCAAATACTTCAGAAAAACTAATTATGCTTGAAAAAAGATTTGTTAGTTTCAGCTGTTGAACAGAGGTAAACACATAGAGGTAGTGAAGAAAAGGTGAGATAAAAAGTGATACTAGGTGACCAAAAAAATCGAAGGAGGATTTTGTTTTGTTTTGAAGATAAGAAGTCATGAATTTCCCAAAAGGTATCATAGGATATGGAAAATAAACAGCTTGCTCTATAATTGTTCTCGAGTGTCTAGACTTGGGTTCAGTTATTTTATACTAAGCACAAATAGCATATGCCCTCAGTCATTCAAGGTTAATGATGTCCAATTTTTGTTTTTTTCAGTTGTCAAAGAAGTATACTTTCTAAAATAGCTGAGCAGGTATATAATTAAACAAGCATAGTTTATTACTGGAATCAGGGTATTTTAAGTGACTTGAGTTTTCAAATGTGTTCCGATTCTCAAAAGTTTATTTCCCCAAAAGTTGTATTTCTTTTTGCATTCTTAAGCTAATTGTGAATATAGTTCAAAAAGAAAATTTAATTTTTTATCTTTGTTAGAAATTAAATGTATATATCTCTTTGTTAGCATCAGTGCACTATAAATCATATGAGTAATGGTTACCTCTGCTCCAACAAAGTTGTCTTCTCATGTGTCCAAAATAAACACATTATACTTTTTTTTAGCTCTTTTGTATCTCAAAAATGAATATCCTCTGCAATACTCTGCATGTACTTTCTTCTTTCCCTCTCATTCTGACCTCCCAAGCTCCCAGGAGTGTACAAGTAAATCCTGCTGAGTAAGATAAGGTCATCAGAAGATTACAAGATTTTGACAAAGTAGAATACCCAGCTCTGGAGTATCTCCCTTCTTACTCTCTAGATATCACTATATTGAAGAACAGAAACTTCCAGAAAGAGTGAAGAGATTCTTTGAATAGCAGATACTTTGGAGGAAAGAAGACCTTGGAATAGTCCAACACTGCAGATTTTTTTTTTCTTTCTCCAGTGTTCTTTGAACCTGGTTATGCACTACCTCAGCCTGGGTTAAGATCCTATAAGATCCTGGGTTATGCATTCCCTCAGCCTGAGTTCATATCCATAGAAACTTGCATTAATCATGAAACATCACATAATACATTTTACTGGAATTCTCCATGGGACTCCTTTGACCCAATTTATGTCAGGTGTCTACCCCATGACAGTAAATACATATGGCTGCCTGGGTGGCATTAGAATTCTTAGGAAAAGGTTATCATGGACTAGGGAGGTGTTTACTACAGGGACAGAGTTTTAGTCAGGATTGAAGAACACATATTAGGATTGTGATCTTCACAGATTTTGCTTTCTTTAAGATATGACATCTCAGAGGTATATGAATTGAGGATGGTAAGAGAACACGGCACAGCTTGAGAAATGAATTGGGAATACCCTAGAACAGAGCTCCCAAGGTGAAAAGTTGTGCTTTCTGTCTACCTAAAAAATGACTCTCTCCCTTTTTTTTTTAATGCAGCAAATCTTACTGAAATGAATAGATGTCACTTCAATAAAGCCCCAAACCCAGTTTCTAATTAGCTGTCTATGTTTCAGAGAGATGAGTAAAAGAATTTCATGAATAATAATTAGAAAGAGATAAAATTAAGCTATGAGTTTTTAATTATGAAAAGAGACTTTTTCCATTATTTGTTTACAAAGATGTTGTAGGTTTATAATTATACTTCAAAGTTTTATTACAATCTTTCTTCAAAGTAAATGGCCTCAAACATACCAAGTCAAATAGTTCTCATTTTTAACAGCTTTACTGAAATATAAATCACATACCATAAAACTTGCCTTTATAGGGTCACAATTTAGTGGGTTTTAGTATATTCACAAAGTTGTGCAAGCCTCACCACTATGTATTTTTAGAACATTTTCATCACCCCCAAAAGATACTTTGTAACCATTAGCAGTGGTTTCCCTTTTATCACTCTCACATACCTGGACCCAGTTCTAGGCAGCTACTAATGTACTTTATGTCTCTATAGATTTGCCTATTCTGGAAATTTCATATAAATGGAATCATACCATATGTGGTCATTTGTGACTGGTTTCTTTCACTTAGTGTAATGTTTTCAAGGTTCATTTAAGTTGTAACATATACTGATACTTTATTTTTGTTGCTAAGGAATTTCCCATTGTATGGATATACCACATTCTGTTTACACACTCATTAGTTGATATATATTTGGCTGTCTCCACTTTTTGGCTATTATGAATAATATTGTTATGAACATTTGTGCATAAGCTTTTGTGTGGACATAACATTTTTTTTTTCTTTCTTTTTTTTGCGGTACACGGGCCTCTCACTGTTGTGGCCTCTCCCGTTGCGGAGCACAGGCTCCGGACGCGCAGGCTCAGTGGCCATGGCTCACGGGCCCATCCGTTCCGCGGCATGTGGGATCTTCCCAGACCGGGGCACGAACCCGTGTCCCTGCATCGGCAGGCGGACTCTCAACCACTGTGCCACCAGGGAAGCCCTGGACATAACTTTTTAATTCCCTTGGATATATACCTAAGAGTAGAATCACAGGGCTATATGATAACTCTATTATAACTTTCTCAGGAACTGCCAAACTCTTTTCCTAAGCAGCTGCACCATTTGCATTCCTACCAGAGACGTATGAGGGTTCCAATTTCTCCACATCCTTACTAATACTGTTATTGTACATCTTTTTATTATTATTATTATTATTATAATCATACTAGTGAGTATGAAGTGAGTTTTATTGTGGTTTTGAGTTGCATTTCTCTGATGACTAATTATTTTGAGCAACTTTTTTATGTGTTTGTTTGCCATTTGTATCTTGGAGAAATGTCTGTTCAGATCCTTTGCCCATTTTTAAACTGGGTTATTTGACTTTGTATTGTTGAGTTATATTCATTCTTTATGTATTCTAGATACAAGTTCCTTAAAAGGTATGTTTTGAAAACATTTCCTCCCACTTTGTGGGTTTTTCTCTCTTGATAATGCCCTGCCCTTTAAAACATAAAAGGTTTTAATTTCACAGAAATCCAGTTTTCTATTTTTATTTTGGTTACTTGTACTTTTGATCACATGTCTAAGAAACCATTGCCTAAACTAAGGTCACAAAGATTTATGCCTGTTTTCTTCTGAGAGTTGCATAATTTTAGCTTTTACATTTAAGTCTATGATCAATTTAGAGTTAATTTTTGTATATGGTGTGAGATAAGGCTCCAACTTTAATTTTTTGCGTGTGAGTATTCAGTTGTCCTGAGACCATTCATTAAAAGAATATTTATCTCTTAGCTGAGATATTTGTGGAAAGAATTTTAAAAATTGACAGAGTTGATAATTAGAAAAACTATTGTTAGAATTCATAGGAAAAGAAAGGAATATCTGGATAAATGTTTTTAGACTCTTGTCTGGCAGTCCTCTGGATGCCTAGGTTACTACATTCCTAAAAAAATCAGTCTCACTAATTTTCCTCTGAAATTATTTATGCATTTCATCAGAAACACTATTTGCTTCCAAGAAGGTGGTTATCAGATGCCTCATTAAAATAGCTTACTTTTCAGTTCAAGTTTTAAACATTTTTTAAATAGGTCCTAGCAAAAGGGAGATACCAGAGTTCCAAGAAATCAACATTTTTTTCTAATAAAAGTTCTGATAAAATTTTCTTTTTGCTATAGGAATATATAGAACTTAATAAATTAATGTAACACTTACACTTAGTCCAGTTTCAAATGCTAAAGGAAAATTTATTATAGCAAACAAGGGTGAATCCTTTTCAAAAAAACTACAAGAAATATTTTCAGTCATTCAAATGATCACTGGCAAAGTTACCAAGGTCCATCTTCCACTTTTTCTGGTAGTCCAGATAGGTTAGAATCCTGGGGTGGCTTAAAGGAACAGACATCAAGCATTTGAAAAATCTGAGAGATTTGTTGTTTTTCTTATTGTTGTTTTGTTTATTATTGCTGCTGTTGTTGTGTATTTTTTCTGAATCAATTGTCACAGTCCAATATAGACTCCATAAACCTGAGTTCACAAGGATTGCATAAACCAAAATATTATAATGTTTAAAAAATTCTATATTTTCTAAATCAGAGAGACTGATGTTTAACAGACCAATGATATAAATAACAGGAATATTCTAAATCCATTTACTAGATAAAAAAGGAAAATAGAGAAGCCATTATGCAAATGATGTCCATGCAAAGGCTAGCCAATCTGCCTAGAGGTTATAATATATAAAATGGTGGAAAGGGGAAAACCAAAATGGATTTGGCTCATTTGATTTCAAGTTAATGTTTGTTTTCTGAATAGATATTAATTAATCATCCTCTTAGTCACCTGTTTGGTATATTTGTACTTCTGGTCATTATTCCCATATTTTTAGGCAAAGAATTTTCACTTATTAAAAGAATATGTTTCAGGAATGATGAGCTGTTTTAAGTTTTGTTTGCAGCTATATTCCACTGTTCTTATTCTAGAATAGTGTCTGGCACATAGGAGATACACAATAGGAATTGTTTACTGAACTTTGAACGAGTCTATTCTACCTAGAAATAATGGGGTCAATTTCCCTGCTACACATTGGGAGAGAAAGGAGAGAAGAAAGGAGAGAAGGAGAGAAGAAAAGAGTTTGCAACAAGTTTATGAATGTTTTGTGTATGGAAATCTGTGTGATATGCCTTTGTACATTTACAAACTAAAACCTTCCAAGAATACAAAATTATTAAACATAAAAGGTAATAAATATTGTTGATGGAATTGCTTCCAGCAGTCCATTCCCAAAGATGACATATTACAGGATATTGAGTGCCTTCATTTATGTACACTCAAAAAATCCAATTCAATGGATTGTTCCTTCATTCCTTGTCTTCCTCAAAGGTCTCCAAGAGAGAATAAAACCATTCAAGCAATAGTAGTTTTAGAACAAGTTTTGCTATTTTATAGTCTAGAAAACCAACTAACCCTTCTCCAGAGAAGGAGTCTACTGTAAGAGCCCCACTGCATTTAGGAAATAGATGTTAGTTTGATTATGATTATTCCCCATTAGGAAATAAAGCTTGACTTTATTTTACCTCAATCACAGAACAGTTCTTGCAAAACAAAATGATTTAAAATCTTTATTTACTGAATGAATAGCAATGTTAGTAGAGTAAACCTCTCCATAAGAGAACAGGTAGGGGAATTGAGCCATGAAATTTCATTACACACAGTTCAAGGGTCACTTTCATTTGACTTCAAGATAGCCATTCTGTATCCTTATTTAATTATAGGTCTACATAAATTTTGTGGCAGTTCGGTGTAGGTGAAAGATTTCTGATGCTAAAGCATCAATACCTGGGTCCAAAACCTAGGTCTCTCACTTATTAGCTGGATGATCTTGGAAGTTTAGTATCTTATTTGTAAAACTTAAACAACAACAGCAACAAAAACCTTCTCCATCTACCTCTCAGGTTTATTTTAAAAGTCTAATGAGATGAGATCTCTGTTAAAACAGAGACTTTTAGGTTTAGCAATTTGCATGACACTGGAATAAAAGTCTGCGTAAGGTGTGGTCTTGCCCTCACACTACTTTGCCAATAGAGGAAAAAGCCCCATAAATAGGAAAAGTTCTGTAAAAAAGGATAGTCCTCAGCAAGACAATATAGAAACAATTCCATAGGAGCCTAGAACTGCTCTAAATTTTCTCTTCAACTCCCTTACTCAACAATTTCTTGAGATCAACTTTCTTAGGTCCTTTTTAACTCTGAGAATGGACAAGTCTATTTTTGAAAAATATTTTCTTTTTAATTCTGTCTAGAGTGAGTAGCATCAGTTCCAAAGGCATGGCATATCCCTTGAATCTAAGAGAAAATTGAAGATGGAAATATATATGTATATATTATTTTTGGTTGCTATTCTCATTATAAATGGAAAGCAGTTTCACCTGAATCATTTGAATTTTGGAAGTCATGAAAAAGCTATAGCTTATGACTATTCCAAAAGCAACCGAGAGCTTTTATTAAGCCTAAATCACTAATTTCTATGATGCTTTCTTTATTTCTTATCACTATGTGACCTTAGGCAAGTTATTTAGATTTTCTAAATCTCAGTTATTCCAAATGTGAATTGGAGATAATAATAACAACTGCCTCATAAAGCAGTTGAGAGGGTGCCATTTGAATACTGAACACAGAAGCATATTACAAAGAATCAATATATTTTAGCCCTTATTACTATTATCACAGAGGTTATAAGTGTAACTTCATAAACGACCTTCCCAGTCATTTATGCTGTGCTCTGAAATTCCAAACCAGTTCCACAAATAGCCAGCTTCCTCTGGCTTTCTTCCAATGGACCAGCAAAGGTGCTGTGGTAGCATTACCTTGGCCAGGCAAAGGACCTGAAGGGGAAAGACATCTTCATTGTGAAAAGATGAAGCTGTTGTTCGAGTTTCCAAGGAAAGCATGTTGAACTAAATAGAAGGAAACAGTCTTCAGTGAAGTTCGGTGGGAGATATGAAGTGGGGAACAAGTGATAGCTGAGGGAAGATTCAAAGAGATCTACAGAGCTGAGATAAAAACTCAGGTTTATTTACTTACTGTTATTTTAACAAGAAGAGTAATCAGTTTCTCAGCAATTCTCCTGGCTTTATTTATTTTATGTTGGCTTCTTCCTGAGATTGGCTTCATTAATTGCAAAATATTTTCCAACACTGTAACAGAATACAGCTACAGATTTTCCCATTTACACTAAATGTGGCAGGAATGTAGCCTTCTGTACCATCAAATAAAAGTTCTGAAATTCAATTCGATTGGACCAACATGGGCCAATAACTGTGACCAGAGCACATACTACATAGTCATTGATTTTGGCTTGGGTTATTGTTTACCCTTCAACCCATGATTGTGCCAACCGGGATTGTGATTGTGTTGATTTGCCCACATCTATCAGTATGCACCTATGGAGCTAGAGGCTGGGCTAGCACCCACCCATATTATATGACTGCCACACAGAAAAAGAGAAATACTCTAAGAGATGTGAATTTCCCAAGAAAAAATCTGCAGTTTGTTAAAAAGAGGTAATGAGGAGGAAATGACTGCTTAGGGAGACAACTGACTAATGATACCCCAGACTCAAACAAAAAGTCGCTTTTAGTTCAGTTGGTAAATACCATCTCTTTTACTGAAAAATGGGCAAAAACGGAGAGATAATAGCTACCATGTATTGCCACGCACTCTCTACCTGCAATGTTCAAAATATCTTCTGTAAGCCCTGAAACACATTCGGTACAAAAGCAAAGTTTTAATTTCCTCATTTGACAGATCTCAGAATGATGACTCAGGGAATTTGAGAGACTTGCTCCATGGGCACAAATCTAGCACGTTACAGAACAAGAATTCAAGGCCAGTTATGTTTGACTCCAAAGCTTTTGCTCTTTCCACCACTTTTCACTACCTCCTCCTGATCTTGCAAACCCAGCAGTAACAAAGATTTCCAGAGCAGAAAGTAACATATTTAAGACTCTGCTGGAGGCAAGGATGAAAATCAAATTGTCATTTAGGATGTAATAAACTGCCATAAAATAAATACAAGTATAAATTAACATGAACGTTTTGGAGGGGAGCATCATAGTATGCATCAAAACTTAATAAATATACT
>NW_006776226.1:670996-692080 GCF_000442215.2 Lipotes vexillifer | reverse complement strand
GTGGCCTCTCCCGTTGCGGAGCACAGGCTCCGGACGCGCAGGCTCAGCAGCCATGGCTCATGGGCCCAGCCGCTCCGCGGCATGTAGGATTTTCCCGGACCGGGGCACGAACCCATGTCCCCTGCATCGGCAGGCGGACTCTCAACCACTGCGCCACCAGGGAAGCCCTAATTACATATACTTTTTGATCTATCAGTTTAACTGTTAGAGGATACAATTTTAAGTTTGAAAAGATATGGGTACAAGGATATTAATTGCAATAGCTGGTGGGATAAGATAGGAAATGACCAAAATCATAAGTGTTAGAGGATGGTGGGAGAGAGATGCAGTATTAAAGACAATGGTGAGGAAGGACCTTCCCAGGAAGGAGAGATTTGAAACTTAGAGAAGTAAGGAAGAGCATTCCAGAACGTGGAACAATTTAGAGCAGAATACTTGGAAGGGAATACACTTAGCAAATTTAAGAAATGGCAGGGAGGCCAACACGGCTAGAACAGTATGAACCAGGGGGAAGTAAGAGGCCAGAGTATGAAGAGGGGCAGAGGAGGTTAGAAATACAATGAGAGAGGAAGGGCATTCCAGAACGTGGAACAATTTAGAGCAGAATACTTGGAAGGGAATACACTTAGCAAATTTAAGAAATGGCAGGGAGGCCAACACGGCTAGAACAGTATGAACCAGGGTAGGGATGGATTGGGAGTTTGGGATTAGCAGGTGCAAACTATTATATATAGAATGGATAAACAATAAGGTCCTACTGTATATCACAGGGAACAATATTCAATATTCTCTGATAAACAATAATGGAAAAGAATATGGAAAAGAATGTATAACTGAATCACTTTGTTGTACAGTTGAAATTAACACAACATTGTAAATCAACTATACTTCAATAAAATAAATTTTAATTCAGCTTCTACCTGTAAAAAAAAAATGTATTTTTTGTTTGAATAGATACAACTACCTTATCACTTGAAAAATAAATTTAAAAGTGCTTCCTTCCCAGACATATTTATTTGATACAATTTATAATTAACCACTGAAGTGGATAATCAAAAAAATCTGCAGCAGTTTGGGGGACGATTGTCTTTAATTTAACTTCATAAAAAGAAATTAATATATGTACACGTAGTTATTTCCCCAATAGAATTATTTTCTTGACATATATGATCAAGAATGAGACACAGCTACTAACATCAGGAGAAGCAGCATTTAAAATACGACAATCTTGCAGATAGGTGATGTAATTCTTTTATAATTATTGCTAATTGGCTGTGGTGACATTCTATTCCTGCATCTAGTTTCTCCTCTTAGCTCACTCTCCATTTCCCCTCAGTCTCCTTGCTCATTCCAACTCTTCAACTGGACTTGACATTTTTTTGTGTGTCCTGGAACTTATCCTAGCAACTCCTCTCTTTTCTAACTTCACGGACTTTCTAGGTAAATTATCAGTTTCAAGGCCCTAAATCTGTACAAATGCTGATTTCTCCTTTAATCAATTCTCCTATTTAAACTTCAGGTTCATATTTATATTTATTTGTATTATATTTATATTTATTTATATCAGACCCATCAAACCTGAGCTTTTGAATTTCTCTCAGAGCCTTCTCGATCCCCAATATTCTTCATCCTCAGTAATGACAACTTCGTCATTTCATTTTCTCACGTCAAAAACATGAGCCAAGGACTTTCCTGGTGGCACAGTGGTTAGGAATCTGCCTGCCAATGCAGGGGACACAGGTTCGAGTCCTGGTCCAAGAAGACCCCACATGCCGCGGAGCAACTGAGCCTGTGTGCCACAACTGCTGAGCCTGTGCTCTGAAGCCCACAAGCCACAACTACTGAGCCCGCATGCCACAACTACTGAAACCCGTGCCCCTGGAGCCCATGCTCTGCAACAAGAGAAGCAACGGCAATGAGAATCCCGTGCACCGCAACGAAGAGGAGCCCCCGCTCGCCACAACTAGAGAAAGCCCACGCACAGCAGCGAAGACCCAACACAGCCAAAAATAAATTAATTAAATTTATTTAAAAAAAGAGCCATTCTTGACTTCTCTCTTTCCCACATATCATAAAACAATGTTGGGTCCTTCAAAAGAGATTCAGAATTGGTATTTATCACCATCTTTTATGCTACTATCCTGGTCCTTGCCTCATTCATCCCTCACCAGGTCTTCTGCTCTTACTCTTGACATTTTAAGTCTATTTTCAAATGTGCAGTGAAAGTGATGGATCCCTTTAACACATAAATGCAACTGTGTCTCTCTTCTGCTTTTAACTCTCCAGTGGGATCTCATCTTACACAGTTAAATACATAATTTTTGCAATGAACTACAAGTTTCTCAAAAGATCCTTCACCTTCTTATGTCTCTTCCCTCAAGCACTACCACCATTGTACATACAATTCTTCCCCAGACCCACACTGGATACTTGAATAAACCATGTACGCTTCATGCATACTCTTGTGGTTCGTTCTTCTTAGAACACTCTTCCCCCAGATTTCTGCTTGGCTAGTGTCTTCACCTTCTTCAAGTTACCTTCTCCGTATGCAGCTTTACATACTCTGAATTTAAAGTTACAACTCTTCCCCCAACATTTCCTTTTCCACTTCCCTGCTTTTTTTCTCTCTGTAGCGCTCATTATCATCTGAAATACCATGCAGCTGGCAAAGGTCATTAGACTTTGTACCATTAACACTTTGTTTTCAGTTCAATTTTCTAACTTTATAAAGATTTCATATATGCTACATATAGAAGATGAATTTTAATTTAAATGAGATTAAATATGCATTCCACATTTCTCCTTTCCAAGATTTATAAACATTAGAAAATTTATAAGACTAGGCCACTATATTAGTTTGTTAAGATTCTCATAAAAGTACCACATACTATGTGGCTTAAACAACAGAAATTTATTTTCTCATAGTACTATAGACCAGAAGTCCAAGACCAAGGTGTAAGCAGGTATGACTTTTTCTGAAAGAAGGATCTGTTCCAGGCTTCTCTCCTTGGCTTTTAGGTGGCCATCCTCCCCCTATGTTTTTATACCATCTCTCTTTCTATGTCTATATCCAAACTTCCTCTTCTTATAAAGACACTAATCATATTAGATTAGAACCCATACCACTTACCTCATTTTAACTTGATAACCTCTGTTAAGATCTTATCTCAAAGATGGTCACATTCTGCATTGCTGGGAATTAGAATTTCAACATAAAAATTGGGGCAGGGTTGAGGGTGAGGAGATACAATTCAGCCCACCACATTCATCAAGTTATATTCAGTATCATGAATCTGAAATTTAACTGACTCTGAATTAAACTGCAGATACTGTGAATTAGTTTCTGCCGGTGGGAGGTTAAGGAGAAAACATGAAAGAGTGAATTAATAAACAAAATACGTTAGATTTGGCCATTCACCCACCATTCAAGTCCTGGGAGATTTTTCATATCCACTGCTAGGCTGATCCACTGAGTAGAATATTGTTAAAACAAAAGCTTTTGCATACCTCTCCAAAGGATGTCTAACTTGTAACTTAAACCTAGACCTTAGACCTAGAATCATAGAGTTGATTGTTATGCACTGAAAGTTAGAGCCATCCAAGTTGTACCAGTTGTATTTAAGCTCTCAGCCTTGCTATTTTGTAAAATAAATTAGCTTCAAATGCTGAATTGAAAATGTTGTCTTGATTATTCATCTCTTGGGCCTTGGGCTTTTTGATTTTCCCTGACCACTGAAGTCTGAATAAATGCCTGAAAGCATGCACACCCACAAAAAAATTGCTGTCATATTTGTTTATCAACCGATTTTTTTTAAAGGCCACTTAGGAGACTTCAACCTGGTGCACACAGAAAATAGGTTATTGTTGGGTTTAGTTGGGTTTTGAATCCTCAAATCTCAGCTACAATATTTATCTTAGAAATGAGTTTAGTTCAAATGGTTAATTTTTATAAAACTTCAAGATGAAGAAATAGGCATTTTAAACATTCTGTGTTTGCCAACACTTGCTTCAGTGGGCTTATCTGGAAATTAGACAACTACATTACAAATAAATTATAATCATTTCTAAGCCTGCCTGCTGGGGAATCTGTGTCAGGATAGAATTCAGTTTATGACAGGTTTCTAATGTCAAGTTCATGGTGAATGATCCTGGAACTAATTTGCCCACTCTTTTGCTTCTAACATTTCTCTAATCCTCTGGCTACCAGTTCAGGTACAGAATTCAGGTACAGAATCTGGGGAATTATTCATTCTGACTCCTGAAAAATTTGATAGGAATGGCTGATCCCCTCAATATCTTAGAACTCACTGAAATATCCTTCTAGAAGTTTATGAAAAATGGGCAGATGATTGTTGAAAACCCCCTCAGGGGTCAACACTAGGCATTCCAAAGGAGTTTAGCAGTACTGTCCACTGACCAAGAGCAGGGTGGTTATAGAAATAATTAATAATAGGTACAAAGTGAACACTGGTCAGTCAGGACTGGGCACCTAGCAATCAGTCACAAATGGCTCTAGTCATAAACAAACAAAATAACCCTTCTGGTGCATATTAACTATAGGGTTTGTTTATAATTCTAGCAGAAATGGTTTCAAATATTCATCCTGCTGTGTGACTTTTAGAAATTCTTTAAATTCTTTGAACCATTGTTTTGTTGTCTTTCTGTGTCCTATATCCTGTAAATAATACTACCTACTTCCTGGAATTGTTGTAGGATTAAAATATAAATAGGTAATTAAACAAGGTAATATCTCTCAAGCTCTCAACACTTAAGCATGAATAAGTGCACATATATGTCCACAAATATGTACATTAGAAGTTTCCCAAATGCTTTCTCATTTGATTTGGAGTTTGTTATTTCAAAAAGAATATTTATGGTGACTAAGTATAAAAGAGAATAGATAATTCCAAATGATGTGAAGATATTGTTTTCTTCTTTGAATTATTTTCCCAATTCATGCTTAATTGCTTAAGAAGAGCCAGGCATTATGAGATATCACAAGAAATAAAAATGAAAACCAGAGTTTCATTATTATGACTTAGTGTTTGGCTGACTTAGGGAATACGTATGTTGAAAGCTTTATTTGATAGTGATGATGATAAAAATAACAATATTAGTACTATTAATAACAACCAACTATGTAGTTATTACAATGTTCCAGACATTGTTTTAAGTGATTTCCATACATTAACTGAATTAGTCCTGACAATGCGGTAGTTATTATCACTGTTCCTATTTTAAAGATAGGAAACCAAGGAACAAAACTCAAGGCATTGAGACAAAGATCATATCTCTCGTAAATGATAAGAGATGGGTCTTGAACCCAAGTAGTCGTCTGATTACAGAGTCTATGAGCTTGACAACTTCACTTTTCCCTTATGTGTTCCCATGTGCCAGAACTTTGGCAAGTGCTTTCATTTATCATATAACATTAACACTTAGATGGGATTCCTAACCTAATTATGTGGGACAAGACTCAAAGATGTTTAATGATTTGAAAGTCAAGCTCCTAAGAAGTGACAGATACATCGTTTTCACTTAGGACTCCAAATCCCATGTTCTATGGAACAGGTGTCAGTACTATATTGAACATTTTACAACATTTTTAGCTGTCATTGTTTAATTAATTTTAGGTTGGGAAAGGTATTCCATTTTCTTTACTCAAGTTAATTTGTCTGGCTGAGGCTGTAAATGTAATCTGAAAGCAGGTCTGGTAGGTATAACATCTGAAGCCAACAGCAGAATAAACTGTGATTGTAGTGGTAGGTTCTGATTTACAGTCACTGAAATCAAATTGCACTATTTGAGAGACTGCCAGTTTTCACTTGTGAGGCATCTGATTATTCCTCTAAAACATCTCAAATAATGGCTAATAAAAGATATTGATAATTGAGAACTCCAAATGGAAGGTATAAATTGTCAAAAATGGTAGGGAAAAAGATCCACTGAGTCCACAGTTTTCTACTTTCAAGGTAAAATGTGTTCCCCCCATAAAGAGAAATGAACATGAGGGTGTCACTATAAAGGGCTGTGATTGATTTCCTGGGTGACTAGTAGTAATCAGTCTCTTCCTTCTGAATCACACCTCATATGTCACAACTCAAATAGCCTTAATGCTGGCTAATGTCTGCACCCAGGAAGAACAAGTAATGAATTCATGGAATGCCTTTCTTTCTATACTTCATTTAAGAAAGCTAATTGTTTAGGGAATAGACTCTCCCTGGCTCATTGGTTTAATAATACAGGAAACTCTTGAAATTCCACAAATCTTGCATTTCACAGTAGGAAGCCAAACTCAGCCTAAATGAACAATTCTCTCTTAAACCATACTTGTGATAAAAGCAGACAGCCTTACTTATTAAAATGTAAACAGATAATGAATGAATTTACTAACTATGCTTTCCTGCTGGGGCATTTAGCCTTTGGGTAGCTTTTAGCTCTAAAATATAAATAAAGTACATCCTCATTAATCTGAAACAAAAGATCACAAATTAAAACATTTTGTTCACCAAAATTGATCTTGTAGCTCAACAGACCTCCACCACAAGAATGTCTCCAGATCACTCATGAGAAATGTCACCGGTATTTTATTATTTTACTATTTTTTGCATTAATTAACATGGATTCCAGGTAGCCTTACAATAATATCATACTCATGCATTTGCTTTCTGTAATGCAAGTTCAGAATAGGAGAGAAAGTTTTGAAATTGTAGGTACTGTAACCAGAATTGCTTATAATCCTAGGTATACCCAGGGAAATATGTTTCATTTGTAAATGTCATCAGTTATGTGTTTTCAGAAATAAAATAGGTTGAGAACCACTGATTTAGTTGGTTAATATTTTAAGTTTAAGTTAAAGAAAGTATCAATCCTAATAGTCAAAATTATACATAAGGGGAGTGGTTGAGAATCCGCCTGCCGATGCAGGGGTTGCGGGTTCGTGCCCCGGTCTGGGAAGATCCCACATGCCGCGGAGCGGCTGGGCCCGTGAGCCATGGCCGCTGAGCCTGCGCGTCCAAAGCCTGTGCTCCGCAACGGGAGAGGCCACAACAGTGAGAGGCCCGCGTACGGAAAAAAAAAAAAAAAAAAAAAAAAATTATACATAAGGAGCACAAACTAACAAATACTCAATCCTTGTCCTCTGAGATTTATGTTACAAGGTAAGACGGCTATCACAGACTAATAAGTAATGTACTTATGTATGACAAAGTAAAATAATAATAATAATAATAATAATAATAATAATAATAGCAGTACTAATAATGTCTATAATTCCTGGAGTTTTTGCTATATAACAGATACTATATATATATCAGATACTACATTTGGTACCTTATATTCCTCCCAACAGTGCATGAAGATGATGTTATTTCCCCATTTTTAGAGGAGAAATATGAGGCTCAGAGAGGTTAAGTAACTTACTACTGTAGCCAATAAATAGTGGAGGCAAGATTTAAACCTAGGGATTACTCAAAATCATGTGTGTATGCTTTTCCCATCTGCCATTAAGATATGTCAACACCAACTATGGGTTAGGTTTCTGTCTGATATTTAGTTAAGGTCAAAGATGAGTGAGATTAGGGTAGAGAAACAGGAAAGCACTGAGGAGGATATTGTTAAAATTCTAAGATGGTTCCCAATGACCCTTGTCCTTGTCAAGGGGAGGCCCTTGAGTGTGGGTGGGATAGATGAGTATGATGAGATATCTTAATTCACATGGAAAAACTGGAGGGACTCTTTAGATATAATTAAGGGCTCTAATCAGTGGATTTTTAGTTAATCAAAATGAAATTCTCCTGGATTTTGAAGGTGAGCACTTCAGTAGGAGACTTATGGGCTCTCCTGCTGACCTTGAAAAAGTAAACTGCCAGGTTATGAGAGGGAGTGTGAAAGGGGCCACATGGCAAAGACCTAAAGGTCACTTCTAACAGCTAGCAGTGGTCCCTGACCTAGAGCCATCAAATAACAAAACAAGATGTGTTTCTAATCATTCTGGTTGGAGGAATTCAGAAATCAACACTACATGATGCTCTGATATATATATATAACTAGAAGGCAATTTGTAAATGGGCATTTGGAGAAATCTAATTAATAAGTGACACTCAACATAATGCGTAAATGCTAAAATTTCCAAATAGCATTGGCAAAAGAAAGGAAAAAGTAAGTTGAATTCTTTAATAAGAAAATAGTGACTAGTATATAAAAAATAACACCTCATTTTGACGAAAAATTTACATCTTAAAAAGTTATTTCATGTCTAGGCTGAATGCAAAAAACCACCTTTTGCTTGTCTCATTTGTATTTCTGAAGCTTTACAATCTTTCCTTTTCTGATTTCGGAAAGCTTAATCAAGGTCTCCCGAGCAGCATCAGAATTTCAGAGATAGAGATTGTGACATCTGCATTGGCTTTAAATTGTAGAGGGAAATAAGATATCACACTGAAGCTGGGATCATGGAAAATATATGGCAAGCTGAGTAATTAAATGAAGACAGTACATGATGATGATGTTACATCCATAAAGTGAAATACTATATAGCTATTATAAATTTTGCCTTCAAAATATGTAATGACTTCAGAAAACATTAGTAGTGGATTAAATAGAAAAGTAGGGTCTTAGTCTGAGGACTATTCTGTTAAAAGAAATTTCAGACAGAAGACATGAAAAAATAGACCGATGTGTTAGCAGCTAGTAGCTCTAGACAGTGGGATTATGTGTAATCTTATTTTTAATGTTATGTACTTTCATGTATTTATATTGTTCAGTAGTATGAAAATTATAAATGAATTTTATTATTTTTAGAATCAGAAAAAGAAATCAAGTTGGGGGAAATTGAGCTTCACAGCAAAGCATTAGAATTTGAAGTGACCTAAGTGGTCTATAAAAAGTGAACGAAATGCAACCATTAAACCCCTTCCAGCTTCCAGATGTCCTGATTCTAAGTTCACATAGGGACATATGCAAAGAGAGGAACATTTTTTGGCATTTAGCCAATGTCTATAGTTCACAATGTATTATAAATGAAATATTACTCATTTCCTTAACTATAAAAAAGCGTAGCCAAACCAGATGATGAGTGCCATGATCTTTTCAAGCTATAATATTCTATAGTTCCATATGCTGTGATTCACTGGTATAGAATTCTTACACATTTTCAGATTTGTGTGGTGTTTAGAAATTTCATTTTGTTTAAAAAAATATAAACTGAAAACATGCAGCCTTAGAATCTCTTATATCATGAAGAAGCTGGTTGCAAGCAGAGAGACAGTGCAGCATGGCATTGACAAGGCCATGGGCACTGGAGCCAGATTGGCTATAGTTGAATCATGTCACTGACACATATTAGGTGTGTGACTTGAGGCAAGTTACTTAACCTCTCTGTGCTTCAATTTGTTCATGTTGGGTTAAGTGCTGAACTCATAGGGTTGAAGGTTAAATTAATTAATAGATGTCGCATGTTTAGAACAGTGTCTGGCATGTGTTAAATACATATTAGTTGTTATTATTTTCTCATCTGCTAAAGTAGGAAGAAAAAAATAAGACAAAAATGGAAAACAACCCAAGGGAATTGGAGCAATGTGTTCTGTGTTAGAAAAGGGCTGGGGGGACCTCTAAAACTTCTCAGTCAAAGCAACCTTATTAACTTGCATGATTGCTTCTCCCATAAAACCTGGTATTTTACCTTTAGAGGAAGAATTATGTGGGCATATTGCTAAAGATAGTAAAATAACTGAGATTCCAGCTCAGAAGAAGTAAGATTCTGCATATAACCTGGTTTGCCAATTTAATTTTTACCTTTCCTCCAAGGCCACTCTCAAATGCCATTTTCTCTATTAAGTTTTTCTGTTCATCAAAAATAGAAATGCTCCCCATCTCATCTGTTAAAGTCCTTCCTTGTGTCAGCACACACATGACACTTTTTAAAGAATCTTATTTCATATAAAAGTATAAATATTGTATATTCTCCAGCAAAATGTATTACATTTATTCAATAAACATTTATATAGTGCTTACTGTGTTCCAAGCTCTGCTCTAAGCACTTTGCAAATATTATCTCATTTAATTCTTGTGGGAGATTCCAAAATATGGCCAGGATTCCTCCCATCTGTGTTTGTACACCTGTTTGTAATGTGACTTTGCCATACCTCCCAAGTGTATTTCTCCATCCCCCGTTTTTTGTTTTTTTTTTTCTTTTTGCGGTACGCGGGCCTCTCACTGTTGTGGCCTCTCCCGTTGCGGAGGACAGGCTCCGGACGCGCAGGCTCAGCGGCCATGGCTCACGGGCCCAGCCGCTCCGCGGCACGTGGGATCTTCCCGGACCGGGGCACGAACCCGTGTTCCCTGCATCGGCAGGCGGACTCTCAACCACTGCGCCACCAGGGAAGCCCTCTCCATCCCCTTTTGACAGTAGAATGCATCAGAAGTGACATTTTGTGACTTGAGAGATTATACTGAATGAAGTCATACGGCTTTTGCTCTGGCTTTCTTGCTGAGATTGCCAGGTAAAGGGACACTAGCCTCTTTGAGGATAAGTAATCACAGGGACAGACATGCCAGACAATGACTAGTACCACCTACTAGACAATGGGTAAAGTTCTTAGATCAACTATCCCCAGTGAAATCACCAGATGACTGTAGCTGCATGAGTGACCAAAGCAAGAGCAGCAGAAGAATCACCCAGCTGATTTTGGTCACTAAATTTGGGGAGATTTGTTTTGCAGCCAAGGCTAACAGATACACTCCCATAATATTAATACGAACTCAATATAATTCCGTTTCCATTTTATAAAGGAGGAAGCTGAGATACCTAAATAAATTGTTCAAGTTTCCAGAGCTAGAACATGGCAAACCTAAGATTCAAACTTAGAATGTGGTCCTAACCATCACACTAAGCTGACTTCCTTAAATTAGTATTCCAGTATATAGTTTCTTCAACTACACAAACATTTATGAAGCATCCTTGCCCTCAGTTAAGCACTACAGTTTCTACTGACATTCTCATTTGCATTATTTTGTTTGAATATCCCAACTATCCTCTGGGGTAGGCAGGCCAAGTGTCAACATTTTCATGCCACAGATTTGACACAGAGACTCCTAGAGGTAAGCATAATGACCAAAGTCATACAAGGAAGAGGGAAGAATATAAAATATGTTCTCGTTTTTACACATACTGCCTAACGCAAAGAAACCAAGTTTTCCTCAAGTTGCGCATATTAGAGTGTCTTGTATGGAGTAAGTTCCAATGAACATTTACCGTGATTAAATGCAGTGGAGGTACATCATTTAGCCCTTGCTTAATTTGTTTTCCCTTCTTTTGCAAATGAGGTCATTCATATTTCTTATTTATATTTCTTCATTGCAAATTCTGTATGCCACACAATATGACAAAGAACAGCCCTCATAGCCATCAAGAGTGATGACAATAAAGCAGTGATACCCAGAGAGAAATGAATCTCTCTTATTGCTCTCTCCTACATGTTTCAATTCAGTACCTAGGGACTCCAGGTGACAATCACCTTGAATTGTGACAGCTTGTCAAAGGAGCAGATAGAGCTGGTAAAAAGCATATAGACAGAATGATAGGGCATAGATTCAGGGACAACAGTTTTTTTGCATAAATATATGGCAGAAAAAGGAGGTTATATAATGGCAACCACTCCATAAAATCATGGATTTGACCTCTATAGAGCAAAGTAATATGTTCTTCATTCTGTTCTTATAAAAAATATATAGATATATAATATATATTATAGCTGTTATATCTTATGCCTATTTTAATGCCTTTTGTGCCTATCTTTTAAGACTATTATATAAAGGTATATAAATATACCTTTACTGCTTGAATAGCACATATGGTAGCTATTTTATTTAAGAATGGAAACTTTGGATTACACATAAACTTCAAATGCTGATAACAGCCCAACCACTTTGATTTATAATTAAATGAATAAATATCACAAATCCTTGGCACACTAAACATCAGGACTCCTGACCTATACAGATGCTAATGTCTCATTGAAGTCCTCTGTCCGTCGCCTTAGGAAAATAGGACTTATGGGAGAATCATTAATGCCAGCCCCAGGAGGCTGAACTTTAAGAACTGATGCAAACAACCGACCGGAAAGGCAAGAACTGTTTAAGCAGAGAGGATGTACTGAACGGATAATATAAATATAAATGTGCTGTTCTTCTTTCCTCTTCCCTTTCCTCCCACAGCTGCGCCTTTTGGGAAACTGTAGACAAGAGGAGGCTTGTCAATTTAGTAAAGTGAATTCACTGCCAAACTTGAGAAAAAGTAGGAAGCAAATTAATAGTATAACAAGAATAATTTAAAATTTGTCTAGTGCAAGAAAACTTCACACTCCAGACAGAATCTGTGCTACTCTGGGTTGAACTTAATTTTAGAAGTTGCGCATCTAAACGGTATTAATTTTCGCTGGAGTCTCTTTTATGCTAAGAAATCTAGAAACCTAAGGGTAGAAACAGGAAGGGGAGAATAGGAGACAAACAGACAGCATATTTTTATAGAAGTTTGAAGCAACATATTTAAGAAAATAGAAGATGTGGTTTGCACCTTGTTTTTATTATTTCTTTCTTGTCTTTTTCTTTTCCTTTCATTCAAAGGGATCATAATGATAAAAATCTTTAAATTCTAAGATCTGGACTTAGAATTGGAATATATTTAATACTGATACAGTGAGAAAAAGTAACATACATATCATGATATATCCAAATCTAGGTATGAAATCATCTGGATCTAGAATAGTGCTAATAATTCTCCCAAAGACTGTTCATCTTCTAACTTCCTGCTTTGACAATAGTTTTATTTCTCAAAAAATGCAAGGATTTATTTCAAATTTCAGAGATTTCACATATTTATGCCTTCCCCCCATGGTGTTTAACTAATTTAAGAAATCGCGCAAAAGTTAACAGGAAGATTAAAGAATAACATAAGCTCTGCTACTTCAAAATATGAGACACTGTTTAAGTCTTGATGCTGTTAAAGAAATCGTTTGTCTAGATCCGAAGTGGAACTGCTTCTGCCTTTCCTTTCCTATACTTCTAAAAATGCCCCTACCCTAGATTCTGAACAAAGTTTAGATCAGGAGGATTTTGTGTGCGAGAAGGCTGTTTTCAGAGCAAACTCTGTACCTATATGTAGCCAGTGAAATGCGAGGTTGAGCCTGTTTCACATTCCAAATGCAAGATACGCAACACAAGAAGAGGAAGGAGACAAACCAGCACTGCTTCTTCAAGTAATTGTTCACCTTAACGTGTCCCATAGCACCAGTCTGGTGAGACACCTCTTCCTGCCATGAGCAATGAGTGTGGGGAGTTCAGAAAGGGTTTGCAAATTCCTTAACACTGCTTCCTCTGGGGCGTGGGATGGACATCCCTTAGCAAATTATGAGGATGAGGCAGGAAAAGCCCCCTTCCTCCTAATGAAGAGAAGCAGGAGTTGCTCCTTTCAACTCAAAATGAACCGATAAGGGGCTTCCCTGGTGGCGCAGTGGTTGAGAATCCGCCTGCCAATGCAGGGGATACGGGTTCGAGCCCTGGTCTGGGAAGATCCCACATGCCACGGAGCAACTAGGCCCGTGAGCCACAATTACTGAGCCTGCGCGTCTGGAGCCTGTGCTCCTCAACAAGAGAGGCCATGATAGTGGGAGGCCCGCGTACCGCGATGAAGAGTGGCTCCCGCTTGCTGCAGCTAGAGAAAACCCTCACACAGAAACGAAGACCCAACACAGCCATAAATAAATAAATAAAATTAAAAAAAAAAAAAAGAACCGATAAGGCAAATGCCTAAAGTAGATTCATGAAAGACAAGAACTTTACACCCTAGCTCATTACTGCTTTAATAACACAGTTTTGGACAATGAATAGTATGGGACTGGATATTCTTTGGCTAAAGGAGGTAAGCAGGAAGAAAGGTGGGAAAGGAAGGAAGAAGGGAGGAAGGGGAAAAGGGGGATAAATCATGAAAAAAACACTATTATTATAATTTCATAATGGGAAAACAAGATAGTCAGAGAGTAGTCAGAGATTTATCCCATCCACTTAAGAATTAAGACAGACAAATTATTGGGCTTCCCTGGTGGCGCAGTGGTTGAGAGTCCGCCTGCCGATGCGGGGGACGCGGGTTCGTTCGTTGGTCCGGCAGGGTTCTACGTGCAGCAGAGCGGCTGGTCCCGTGAGCCATGGCTGCTGGGTCTGTGCGTCCGGAGCTTGCGCACCGCAACGGGAGAGACCACAACCAAAAAAAAAAAGAGAGAAAGACAAATTATTATTTTTTTAAAAAATCAGTAAAATATTTTCAAAGCAAAAATTGCACTGGACAAAGATAAATAAGCAAAGAAGATTTTATTCAAAGCTACTGCAGTAAGGAATAGGGAAGAGGGAAAAGAGGCCAGAACTCATTCTGAGCTCAAATCTTATATAAAGGGGTGGAGAGTTTTAAGAGCTGGGTGGGAGAGATTGTAGATTGTCTGTGTTTAAGTGTTGTTACCCAAAGAAAAAGTAAACTTAGGAGGTCATTTTACAACTTGGAGTAAGGCTCCCCCTTAAATTAGTCTCTTATTTTCCCACAAAAACTGGAAAATAGGAGCGTAACTTCCTTGATGATTACATTTTGAGGAGATAATTTCCTGGTCCTTGAGAAAGACATTCTTGAGCTGTAACCTCACAAGAGGCTTTTTAAAAGATTTATGGCTCAAAGAGGTAAAGAAAGAATTTACAATTACAAGTGTTCTAAAGTAAATGCTCTAGGATAAGGGAGGTCAGAAGCCCACTAAGGAAAATAACCTGTCTAAAGTTTACTCAAGCTGAAGGGAATGTTAAAGGCCTGTCTTGGTCAATATCATAAATAAGAATTCTAATAAAAACAGATAGAGGACATTTAAAAAATCTGATTAAACAAATGCTAATGATTCAAATAAAGCATAAAAAAGGAGTTGTCTGGCAGATAATGTGGCTGTTCAGCGAGCTTTGCTGAACAGCACAGGTTTACAGAAAACATATGAATGAAAAAATTATGAGATATGTAGTTAAGACTGAACATTAAAAGGATAATGTTATAAAATAACGTCTAAGATATGAAAACCAACAATGTGCCAGTGATTCATAGAGGCTTAAATTGGCACTAATATTTTTGGCTACCTCCAATTTTAGAATAATGAAAACTCGAGATATATATATATATATATTTTAAATGAGATAATAAAATAAAGCGAGAAGACAGCTATTTGAGTCAAGTATTTTACTGTTAGAAAGAAGACAGGGCCATCCAACCTTGGAATTCTTAACCAAGGAGACTGATTTCAAAATGGGATGTGTTAAAACAAACATGATTAAAAAGAAATTAAGCCTCAGTAAGAAAAATTATAGCAAGAGTACTCAGACATTTAGGATAAATCTAAGTCTCCAGGCCCAAAAGAGACTTTAAAGTATCCAGATCCCCAGAAGATAGTTTGCAGCTCAGCTCTTTGACATGCTAAGAGGTCTGAATACTTGTGGATGGGATTACAAAAACTATTCTAGTAATTTTTGAGAAACCATAGAAAACAAGGAATATGCTGAAACATGTTTTATTTAAAGGGTGCAAAAGGGAACACTTTCTTTAAAATTTCATAAGCCAAACACATATTTACTGTATGGTTCATCTGCAGCCTTGACATTTATTTTAGTCGACATGTTGAAAGGACTGCTGATTACACATGTATAAAAAGAACCAATTTCTTAGATTTTTTTTTAATTTAAGATTTATAATGGTTCCAAATATAAGAAAATTTTGAAAGGATAAAGATGAGCTAGAGCTATTGTCTGACCTCTCACAGAAAATACCCTTATGGAAAATCTTTTCATGTAAATATGAAATATGCATGAAATACATAACATATATTACATAACATATAACTTACCAAGATGTAGATTAGAAAATCTTTTTTGTGTGTTTCAAAAATATTTAAATGTTTTAATAAAATATTATTGACATCCATTTTTACTTAAAAACTCTGGTTTTACATGTAATTATAAAATGGGAGAAACCACACCCAAATATTCTCTGTCATCTTCATGTTACTACTAAATTTTACATAATAAGCAAATCTGAGATAGAATTTACTATCAAAGTTTTATCTAATAATTTAGGATTTCTCTTGTAAGCAGTATCTAAGAATATTATATAGGTAAAGATTGAATTCAGAATCCCATTGTTTCTTTCATCTTTTTTTTTTCCCCATCCTGGTCATTTCTCACTTTCATTATTAAAATATGTCCTCAAGAAAGATTCTGATACTAGTAACTTACATTTGATTATAAATTTAATTTAGTTTCTTGCCTTCTCCAAAGGTAATTGCATTTAAATAGTTAATTCACCCACACTGTACCCTTTAGGTTCTCCCGTCATTCTCTAAAGCATGAAACAAGTTAGATATCACAACATGGATCCTTAAGGCATTAATTTATTTATTATAATGGTTATCAATCCAGTAGGCAATTCAATAGGCCTGCATATCTCAAGAAGTTTCATACAATTTCACTAATCCAGTCTAAGACCATCCCAGAATGATCTTATTCTTTAACTTAAAAAAAAAAAAATCAATGTAGATTTTCCTGTGTTTTCTGTTATGTTAATTTATATATATTTTTCACCATAATATTATTGACCTGTGGTTGGAGTCACTGCAAGTGCAGTAATGGGCAGTTTGGGCTCAGTCAGACCTGCTCTTTTATTTGCTCAATTTATCACTTTGTTCTTGGTGCATCTCACTCTCTTATCAGCAAAACGCAAGCATTCTGTTGTCCTCTCCTTTGTAAGCTCCCCTGAGTTTTCATAAGGTTGTGGTGATCTGTGCATGCTCCCCTAAATTCACTGACTTAATGCTTTCCTATTTCTACTAGCTAAACCTCATTACTGCCTTCATCCAGGTCAATAGATTTCTATTCCAATGGACTTTCTGGAATGAATTTACTCATCAGATGGTAAAAGTATTGCAGACAAAAGGAAACAGTAAGGCATGTATGTTCCTGAAATATGCCTTCTCAAATGTCTTTGAAAAGGCTTTGATTTGGTATATTTGGTTGTATATTATTATATAGATATAAAGGAGGAAATCTATGGTGTTTTCACAAATGCATTCCCTTCATTCTCTCTCTGCAATTGCTTTAGGTATTGTCTCACCATTTGTCACTGACTTACTGCCTCAGCCCCTTAACTGGCCTCTGCATCTCCAATATGTGCCTCCTAGCCACCGTGATGTCGCCTATCAAAAATTCAGAACTGATCATGACACTTTCCTGCTTAAAATATTTTAAAGGCTTTCTGTAACACACAGAGTGTACTTCATGACCTTTATTTTGTCTTCTCAGGCCTCATTATCCCACTCTTTCTGCATTTATCCTATGGTAATTTTTAAAAATCAGATCTACCTTTATTTACATGACTCAGAAGCGTGGCGGGGGGTGGATTGGCAAGGCTCTCCAGGACTGCTGCATGTGTAAGGGATGCCCCACCAGGAGCTGCCAGTGCAGAGGAGTCAACCATGACTATGAAAAATCAACTAACAACTTTTAATTTCCAGAATACACTCACCATTCTCTTTCAATGTCTCCTTGCCTTTGCCATTGCAGTTCTTCTGCTTAGAATACTTGTCATCTTTCTTCTCCAGGCTGAATCCTTAGAGGTCTTCACTGGTTATGTCCCTAAGAAAGCTTCCATGTCCCTTTGCCTTTCTGCTGCACTGTGCTGCTGTAGTAGCCTATGAATAACTCCATAAGAGCACTCCATACAGGATAACAAGTTTTGGTCTGTTTTTATATCTCTTTTACCAAACTGTGAGTCCCTTGAACTTAACACACAGAGTCCCTTGAAGTACTGTACACACACAGTTTTTCTCAATGTAAGTGTTTTAACAAAATTTGGGGGCGGGGGATGATTCTTCTTTATGTGAAATGTTCTTAACATTATAAAATACTTTTCATTGGTGACCTCAACCAAATGTTTTTAAGACCCCAGGTCAAATTTCCAAATGCCCATTAAATGAGTGATGCTAGTCTTGGTTAAGAACTATTATTTCATAGCCCTGATATGAGTTGTAAAGAAAGCACTCAGTGGGCTTCCCTTCCCTGGTGGCGCAGTGGTTGAGAGTCCGCCTGCCGATGCAGGGGACACGGGCCCGTGCCCCGGTCCAGGAAGATCCCACATGCCGCGGAGCGGCTGGGCCCGTGGGCCGTGGCCGCTGAGCCTGCGCGTCCGGAGCCTGTGCTCCGCAACGGGAGAGGCCACAATAGTGAGAGGCCCGCGTGCCGCAAAAAAAAAAAAAAAAAGGCACTCAAATATATGTTGAATAAATAAAAGAATGGGTAAATGAATGGATGAATGAATACCTTTGCCTTAAAATGAACGAGAATTTTCTTGTCGTTTCCAACAAATTCTAAATGCTTTAGTTGTTTTCCCTCAAATATCTCCAATTACTCTGAACCAATTCTTCCTTTAAGCAATTTCTAAGTGACAACTTCTTAAATGAAGTTGATGCTATTAACACAGATAATATCTCAATTATTTTAATTTCATAGTCAGATCATTTAGCTCTTTTGATTTTTCTGCTGGTATCGAATCTTAGCCTAATAAACTCACAACTTTTATAAATAGAAATTATTTTCCTTTCTTATAACAAATATTGCATAACACAGCTATTATTAAATTATGGCTATTCCATGAAGTACAATATATGCCAACATTTGTTTCTAGATGTGTGACTATGGTTGAAAAATTATTACAAATTCCAACAGATTCATCCCTAAGATTGGTAAGTATACATTGTTTTGGCAGAATAAAGATAATGCATTACAATTTAGGCTTTTGTCAATATTAGAGTTTCAGACCATGTCTTTTAGATTGCACAAAAATATGTAGCTTTTACATGTGTAGAAATAGTAGTTATCTAGTCAGTAGAAAATTTTTTTCTAGCAGTCTCTCACCATAAAAATAAGAAGTTTATGCATTGTCTGTTATAAGAGAGAAAAAGAATTTCTAACCCTGAAAGTTGAGAGTATGTATAGTCTGCCTTCAAACTTAGAAAACCTATATAAAATTATACATTATGTGGAAAAGAAATAAACACACACACACACGCACACATATATACTTGCACTGCAAATGCAAACTTTACCTCTCCTTAATTGCTTTAAAATATACACTAAAAATACCTGGAAAGTTCCAATAAAGAAACATCCCTAAAAGTCTAGCAAAAGCATTACATAAACAATCAATGCCATTCCCACTCTCCACCTCTGAACTCTATGGGCTTCTATAAGAATTTGTTTTCCTCTATAACTACTATGTTAGCTATATTCATTCAAGTTTCTCACCTGTTAACTCTGCCGTGACCCAGAATCCCACACCAAATCTGGAAACTCAAAAATGGAAGTGGGTTACAAGAAAGAGCATAAAAATTTAAAGTCAGGAGACTAATATCTGTCATTTGCTAACTGACAGATCTTTGAGCAGGCTACTTAGCTTCTCTCAGTCTGTTCCTTCATCCATAAAACAAAGATAAATGTAACTTTATCTTAGAAATCTAGAAAACGTTAGTCATGTCCAAATAACTAAACTATGCCTAATATATTACGCTGTCACAGGAAAGTTTGCAAATTTGCTCTTTGTCTTCCAATATTTTAACATTGAGCTGGACAACAGTCCATAATCAAGATATATTCAGGTTGACTTAGTTATCTCCCTTATTAGACCTTGACCACCTACCTTCATGTTTCTTCACCATGGGAGGAAAGAAATTTCTATCTTGTTGATATCACAATTTTGGTGGGAGTGGGGGTAGTTTCCATTACATATTCTTCTGAATTTTATTGTACTTGATAGTGAATTTTTTAATTGTAGGTACCTAGACTCCATCTTTTAAAAAAATTAGCTTATTATATTTACCTCCGAAGTTGATCATTGTTATGTATTCCTGATCTCAGTTAATAAAACATTCCTGTTTACAAGTTACCCAGTATGGGAACCCAGAAGTCATCCTGGATTTCTCCACCTTTTCCTTCACTTCGTTTTCCCACTAGAAACTTAAATTAAATATGCTCAAAATTAAACTCATTATTCTGCCCCCCAAATCTGTCTTTCCTCTATTGTTTGTTTTGTTCCTCATCTACCCAGTTACCCTTAGTCAGCAACTGACAATGATCCTAAGATCCTTAATCTATTTTAATGACTCATATATAATTAGTGACCAAATCTTAGTATTTTTTTCTTATTCCTTCTCTTAACTCACTAATACAAGTTTTCCCTATACCTCTCAATAGGACTCTCCCAATAGCCTCCACCAATCTAACCCTCATTGTGTTGTATTATCAAAATGACTTTCCTAAAATGTGAATTTAATTATATTTTCAAGTTCTCCTTACTGTCTACAGTATGGACATTTTGTTTACATCCTGATCATGTCCTCTTCCTTATTCCCCAAATCTCCCAGCTTTGAATCTTCATGTCATCAAATCATACTACCTACTACTCTTTTGTAACATCCCCAGATGTTAAGACAATTTACTTTCATTTTTTGAATATTTAAGTTTTTGGCTCAAGGCTATTTTCCCAGCATAACCGTTGTCTTTGTTCTTGACAATTTCAGTATTCATGTGGATGACACTTCTAATATCCAGGCCCATCATTCCTCCTTAGCATATTGATTAAACTTCTTTTTAAACTTTTAAGTGATTGCCTTAGAATTTTTTATATATATTTACAACTAATCCAAATCTACTTTTAAATAATGCTATACTGCTTCACAGATAGTGCAAGTACCTTATAATAAACAAAGTGTTCCAAATTCATCCCTCCCTTTAGCTCCAGGAGCTCTACCAGATTTTCACAGTAAAGACTGAAGAAAAATACCCTCATGCTTCTGGAAGAGGGAGAAGAAAGTGGCCAGAACATACCATTTTTCAGCAGTCCTGCCCTCAAGAGAAACTATTTTACTGTCATTCATTTTATTTATGTATAAATATAATCATTAAATACGTTGTTGTTACTATTATTTTGAATGAACCATTATCTGTTATATAATTAAGAAT
>NW_006776226.1:643524-670953 GCF_000442215.2 Lipotes vexillifer | reverse complement strand
AACTTCACTTATTCTTTCCCTAATGCCCTTTCATTCTTTATATAGATCTGAATTTCTGACCTATATCATTTTCATTATCCCTGAAGAACTTCATTTAACATTTCTTGGAAGACAGGTCTACTGGCAAAAAAATTCTTTCGATTTTTGTTTGTCTGAAAAAGTTTTTATTTCTCCTTCACTTTTGAAAGATAATTTCACAGAATGTAGATTCTAGACTGGTGGTTTTTTTCCCTCTCAACTCTTTAAATATTTCACTCTACTCTCTTCTTGTTTGCATGGTTTCTGAGAAGTTGATGTAATCTTAACTTTGCTCCTCTATAAGTAAAATGTCCCCCTGCCCCCGGCTTCTTTCAAGATTTTTTCTTTATCATTGATTTTTTGCAGTCTGAATGTGATATGAGTAGGTATAGTTTTCTCTTTTTCTTTTTCTTATCTTTTTTTTTTCTTTTTCTTTTTTTTAAATGGCCATTTATCTTGCTGATGTTCTCTGAGCCTCCAGGATCAGTAGTTTGGCATGTGACACTAATTTGAGAAAATTCTCAGTCATTATTGTTTCAAATATTTCTTCTGTTTCCTTCCCTCTTCATCTTCCTTCTAGTTTTCCATTATACACATGCTGCAATTTTTGTAGTTGTTCCACAATTCTTGGATATTCTATTCCATTTTTTCAGTCTTTTTTTCCTCTTTGCTTTTTACTTTTGAAAGTTTCTATTCACATATCTTCATGCTCAGAGGTTCTTTCTTCAGAGGTGTTCAGTCTACTAGTGAGCCCATGAAAGATAGTCTTGATGTTTATTTTAGTCTCATAGTTTATTTTACCTCTGGCATTTCTTTTTGATTCTTTCTTAGAATTTCTGCTTACATTATTTGTACGTGCTTTCATGTTGTCTACTTTTTCCATTAGAGCCCTTAACGTATTAATCATAGTTTTTTTAACTTGGTAGTCTGATCATTCCAACACTCCTGCCATATCTAACTCTGGTTTTGATGCTTGCTCTGTCTCCTCAAACTCTGTTTTTTTGTTTCTGTTTTTGCTTTTGTTTTTGTTCTTTGGCTTTATAGTATGCCTCATAATTTTTGTTGAAAGTGTATATGATGTACTGGTTAGAAGGAACTGTAACAAATAAGCTTTTAGTTGTGTGGTGGTAAAGTGTTGGGACAAGGGAAGCATCCTAAAATCCTGATTAAGTCTCAGTCTTTTAGTGAGCCTGTGCCCATGGATGGTGAAGTTCACAAGTGTTCTCGGATTCCCATTCTCCCTTAGATGGGACAAAATGGCTAGAAGGGGCTGGTAAAACCCCAATAGGTTAAGCTCTGGTAAAATAATTTCTCTTGAAGGTAGGCCTGCTGAAAAACAGAATGCTCTGGACACTTTTCTGCTCCCTCTGGCAGAAGCATGAGGGTATTTTTCTCTAATCTTTACTGTGAGAATCCAGTAGAGCTCCTGGAGCTAAAACTCACAAAAGTGTAGGCATACCTCCTTAAGACTGGGCCCCACTGGAGTTTTTTAACTCTTATATTTATCCACACTGAGCTTCAAACAATTCAATTACAGTTCAGATTTTCCTGTCCCACTACTGGATCCCATGGAGATTTCTGCTAATGGGTCTCTGGTCTAAGTTGTAGTTCTTTGTACCTGCCTGTGTGTCTCTCCAGTTTTGAGGGCAGCCGTTTGCTCTGTGACCTCAATTCTCTGAGAGATTAAAGAAGAGTTGTTAGTTTTCAGTTTGTTCAGCTTTTTACTTTTTGTTAGGATAGAGTGACAACTTCCAAGCCCCTTATGTGCCAGGCCAAATAACCCCCATCAGTTTTTTGACCTCTTCCATGACTTGTCCTCCATCTCACCTCAGCCAGTTGCCACCATGGCTTGTCTTAGACTTTGTCAATATCAAAACAGAAAGCCTTCTAAAAATCGCAATTTAAAGTATTCCACTTCAGATTATTACCTTTTTTCTTTCTAGTACTTTCTCTCTCCTACACCAACTCCAAAAATATCTTAACTTAACCAGTGCCTAAAATTAATTGACTATACCATTTTTCTCTGTCTCTCATCACTGACATATACCCAAATCTGGTTTACTGTTTAATACACGGTCTATCCCTATAATCACACTTTTGCATATCCACACAATATTCATGCCCCTCTCTCATTTCTCCAAGTTATTTGAAAAAATTACAACTCTAATTAAATCTAATTCTTTGTGTTCTCTATTTCTGCACCTAAGTAGTCAGATGTTGTTGAAGAAAGTACTCATCTGTGATGACTGGTCTCATTTCTGCTTATGACCACAAATTTCAAGTGGATCTTTAGTGCACACCTGCATTATTCTATTTTTACTCACTTATACTCCCACTTACTCCTAGATAAGTATTTCATATTTTCTTCCTGGTCTTCAAACTTCCAACTACTTCTACTTCATCCTCAGTGACTTTGCTTCCTGTTTCACTGAAAAAAATAAGAGCAATCAGAAGATAACTTTCACAAATTTCTACTATAACATTTCCCCATATCGTTGCATCCATCATTGTATATTCTGTATTCCTTCCTGTTACTACTGATAACTGACCATAGCAAAGACCAACTCTTACACTTGTGCACTAATAATCTTGAACCTACTCAACGACATCATTTTAGTCATTTTTTCCTCTTCAATCTAAAAAATAAAAAGTCAAATCCTCCCTTGACTCCATATCATTCTACAGCTACTATCTCACTTTTACACATTATAGCAAAACTCCTTTGAAATGTTGTGTACCCACAGTATCCTTATTTCCTTCAATTCTCATTCTTTCTTGAACTCAATACAGTCAGAACTTGTATTGAGTTCAAGTTGATTGAACTCAACTCCATCCCAACACAACTGTAAAACTATCCATGTTCAAGGTCACTGATGGCTTTCATGTAGCTAAAATCAATAACAAACACCCCATCCCCTCTTTGACCCATCAGCGGCATTTCACATAAATATTCATTTATTCCGTTCTCCTTGGAATAACTTATTTGTTTAATTTCTGGAGAACTTGTGACTTTTCTCGTGTCTCATTAGCTCCTTCTGAGTACCTTTTCTTGTTTTTTTCTTTTCTACCTGACCTCTAAATGCTGATATGCCCTATTTAGTGCTTAAATCTCTTTCTCACCTATACACTTCCAGTCTCAGAATTTCAAATACTGACTACACTGGACAACTTCCAAATTTATGTTTCTTGTTAGACTTCTACCTAGAATTGAACATACAAGTGCCTATTCAGTATCTCCATTGTCATGTCTATTAGGTATCTCAAGTTAATCACAATCAAAAGAGAATTCCTTCTCTTGCCGTTCAATGTACTGTCTTCACATTTTCCCAATCTTTGTAAAGTTTCACTCTATCCTTCCAGTTGCTCAGGTCAAAAATACTGGTATAAATGTACAAATAGCCTCCATTTTTCTTCAGGACTATTTCAATAGACTTTTGACTAGCCTACCCACTTCTACCCTTGTCCTGAACAGTATATTCAGTACTAAATCCAACATGATCCATTTAAAATTTAACACAGTTTATGTCACTCTCCTGCTAAAAATCCTTAATGGCTCCCCATCTCATTCAGAAAAGCCAAGGTCTTCATACCCACCTATGTAATGTGATGCCATTACTGTTCCAACCTCATTTGCTACCAGTCTTTCATTCCCAAACTCTGCTGCAGTCATATTGGCCTCCTCAGTCTTTCTTAACATGTTGGCATGTTCCTGCTTCAGGGTATTTGCATTTGCTTTTCCCTTTGACAAGAACTCTCTTGTCCTATGTATCCAAATGTTTTTTTCCACAACTTAAAAAAATAATTTTCATACACTTTATTTTTAGAGCAGTTTTAGGTTTACATAAAAATTGACGACCCTACACTGGCCCAATATTTCCCTCATGTTTTCCCCTATATAATTAAGACAACTTAAGAATAATTCTGTTTTTTTAAATTTTATTTGCTAAATTATCTAAAAGCCTGTTAAGTCCTGAGTTTGACATTTTGGTATGCATGTGACCCCAAATTTGCTATTAAACAAAGACTCTTATGTAATATCAAATTGACGCCTGAGGTATTATTCCACTCAAATGAGTTCTTCATTTTCAGCTTATAAAAGTAATACAATGTCTATATAAAGTTATGCCTGTTTCTATATTTTGTTAAAGGAGGAAAAAATAAACAACAAAACATCTATTTTTATAACTTTGGGTCGGAGCATCTCTTAACTCACTGTGCCTTGAGAGTGAAGCAATCACATTATGTTTCATTGTTCAGTGTGCTGGGGCCACTGCAATTTTTCTTGGAGGGAGTTAATGGCAGGCTTGCTGTCTTAATTCTCAGTTGCCTTTCTTTAATTCATTTGTTACAATATTGCTAGGATTTTTATGTTTTTAATTTTTAAGAATAGGAAATCTTCCTTTATTTTTTCTCTTTCTTTTGCTCATTCTCTTCAGATAGCTGCCTGGATCTTCTAAGTAGAGTATATAATAATTGTGCATACTGTTGGTTCATACCGCCAAATGCATCCCTGGAGATATCAAGTAAATAAGCCATCCTGTGAAAACCAAAAGAAATGATGCTACAGAACTCTGAAAGCTTAAAAGGAGATCCAGTAGTATTAAATAAAGTGCTTAGTTTAGAATCAATTCACATGATACCTTAGGGCATACCCTTTTACAAAAGCAAAAATAAATAAGTAATATGAAATAAAACAATGATTGTATAGCTTTCTTTAAAAATGATTGTGTGCATTTACAACAATAATGAAAGTATAATATACATCTCAACTTCAGTGGCCAAGTTAGGGGGATAAGGTAGAAGATATAAGTTCCTTTAGTTTTGAGGTTCATATCACTGTTTATTTTGTAATTTCAGAGCTAGCATCATCACTACTATATAGTAGAGGTCCAATAACCATGAGTTAAGAGGCAATATAACAAAGTAGAGAAGCTTGCAGACTTAGGTTAAAAGTCCAGTAATGGAACCTACCAGTTGTGTGACCTTGGACAAATTATGTAACTTCTGAGCTTCATATTTATATCTATAAAATGGGGACACTAACACATCCTTGTTACCTTCATCATATTCATCATCACAATGAGTATCTTTTGAGCTTTGCCCATCTTACTATGTGTCAAAGACTGTACTAAGCATTTTCTGTATATCATCTCATATAACCTGAAGAGAAATACCATAAAGTGTGTCTATAGATGAGAACTGAGACCAAGAAATGTTACATCATGTGCTCAAAGATCACACAGCTAGAAAGAAGCAAAACCTAGGTTGGAACCAGGTGTGTCTGAATTCAAAACCTTTCCACCCATGCAAGCTAGAGATTAAATAAAAAGAATGCATATTAAACTTTTGGCACCAACCAAAGGTCGTAGAGTAAATGCTATGCTAGATGTTTCTAGGGCAAGTCCCTAAACTCAGATCTTTATGGAGCCTGCAGAAAAATGGATGGGGCAAGCGGAAGCACCCACAACTGGTTCTTCCTTCATTTTCTTTAGTGATTCACACCTTGAGTGACTCCCAGATTGTTTCAGTACTGAGAGACCCCCAAACCACAAATAAGCATATGTTGAGGAGAGAAAAAAATAAACTCTACCCGAGATAAATATTGGATAAGTGATTCAGTGCCCTGGAGGAGCCAACCAACTAACCAAACAAAAACAGAGTACTAAATTTCTCCTTAACCCTAAGGTAATTTTACTGGTCTTTGGAATAGAATGTAATTGTCTGGAAGTGTGAATTCATTCTGAATTGGCTGCAAATAATGCATGGCTTCCCACTTGCTAATCTTCTAAATATTTTCCTTCATTCAACTTGTCCATGCTCCTTTTGGCATTGCTAAAACCTAGCCCACTTTGTTCCATTTATGGACTCAAACCAGAGACAGCAAAGTTTTGAGTCATATCTAAACCCCAAATTAAGGTGTTCCTGGACTCCCAAATCAGTGTCCTATTCCCACAATGTTTGTTTTTCTTAACTCACTCTGTGGCATATGTACCCCTTTTACAAATATTTCCCCACCCACAGTTCCGATGAATGAAAATTTATCCTATTGGTGAAAAAATTGACTGTCAGTTAAACATAGTGTCTGGTCAATACTTCTAAGAAAGATATTGAACAAGAACTTCAGATGTGTAGTTTCCACATGGAGTTAGGCATTACAAGGTGCATGAGTTTGTTAGGGCTGCCATATCAGAGTACCGCAGACTGGGTGGCTTCAACAAAAAAAATTATTTTTCTTACAGTTCTGGAGGTTAGAAGTCCTAGATCAAGGTGTAGGCAGAGTTGGTTTCTTCTGAGGTGTCTCTTCTTGGCTTGGAGATGGTCAGGACTCTTGCTGTATCCTTACATGGTCTTCCCTCTGTCACTATCTGTGTCCTCATATCTTCCTATAAGGACAACAGTCACATTGGATTAGGGCTTACAAAGATTGTCTCCTTGACCAAACTCTGCTTAAGCTTACCTGAACTCTCTTCTCAACTAGCCTGTGACTTTTGGGTTTCTGTGTTCCTGCCTGAGTTGTCCAATTTTAGTGAGAATCCTGAATCGGGCTAAGTCAGTTTAGCCCGAATCCCCCAACCTTGATATCTGATCACCCTGGATATCTGATGGTGTTTCTCATTCTCTGTCATCCCCCAGATGGTGCCTGATCATACTGTCCTGTCTTCGACAAGAATCCTACTAGGTCAGTTTAGCCAGAATCCACCCTTATCCCAGATTTTTCCTATTAGTAATTTTTATCTGCTAACACATTCACCCCAACCTTAATGACATCAGGTTAACCTAATTTCCTCCAAAGACCCTATCAGTCACGGTCTGAGATACTGGGGTTAGGACTTCAACATAAGAATTTGAGGGAGAACACAATCTAGCCTATAACAAAAGGTATTGGTGTGCACAAGGCATTTCAAAACTGGTGCCAAAGGCTTAAACTTAGAGTTTCCCTCCCTTCACTTCTTCCTGACTCCCTTTGATCTAGGATTTAGGCCAGTTATTAAGAGTTTCCCCAGGGAAATAGCCAGCTATCAGGCAAGTAGAGTGGGCTGCATTTCTGAGCTGCTTTCCTTGGTTTGAAGTTGTCTCATTTTTCAACTGTTCATGAAAGAATAGTATGACTTACTCAAACCAGTAATTTGCCTTATTTTATGAATTTCCTTTTCCCTGAAAAGATTTTAGAAGTCTACTGAACTAATGATACATTTAAACAGTTAGCAAAGTTAGCATGGGGCTCAGTGAAGTGAGCTATGCTGAACCAACAGGCATAAACTCACTCCCTGCAAATATCTGAGGGACGAAGAAGAGTAAAACAGAAACTAGATTTCTGTTTTCATGGTTCTTCCTTCTGCCCAACAGCCATTTGCTCCAGCCCGATGGAGAAAAGCAGCCCTGTGGTGACTGCAGCAGCTGGTTCTTGTGGCAGGCAGAGGAAAAGGATTTGGGCAATCACCTCATCACATATCAACCCACACTCCATCATTCATAGAGGACCCAGGTGTCTGAGAGGAAGAATTCAAATTTACATGCCTTTGTTCACCAGTCCTGATGGCAGGCACAAGGCCATTCCACACGTAACATCTCCTGCATCAGCACCAGGAGGAGTCCATCTGGTTTTACAAGTACTTTTTTCCTGGAAAGTATAGCCTTTTGTGCTTGTTTGTGTATGTGTTTATCTTCTTTACAATTTCCAGTGCTAAGACAGAATAGCTGAGATTCTTTTTAATGGCTTTCAAAAAAATCTGTCCTGAGGCTGGGGGAATGAGTGCATTGTGTGAATTCAATAATAAATAAACAGATTTGGCAAAGAAGAAAATGATACGTTGTTCTTTGGAAGTGCTCCTAAGGGCTCAGCTACGGGCACATTTTACAAATCAGTGATTTTGAAAGTGCTTCTGTTGAAATAAATTAAAATCTCTGGTGAGTGTGTGTCAGCAAAGCTTTTCTCCCTTGTTTCTTGTCAGAGGCAACATCCAGAGAGCTGGGCTCCTTCTGGACTTGCTCTAGAGCTACTTTGACAGATTTTGCTCTTATTCTTTGTACATTCATTGTTTTTGCCTTAATTGTTTTTTCCACCACTGAGGCTTAGTATTTCTTCTTGCAACACAGAAAACAAATTTGCAGAAAGAATGGCCCATTAATCACATTGATCCTAAGTCATTATCAAGTATTAATTATATAACAACAGAAAACCTTAAATGCATCCTATAACTAATCATAAAACCTCTGCAACACTTTCTCTGGCCATTGAAACTTCCTTTGTTTTTGTCATTATAAAGATGTCTTATATGGTATTTGTGAAATAATTTAAGCTCTAGATCCCAGCCTTCACTGAAATAAATGGTTTCTATTTCTCCTGTGGGCTATGCTCTTTCATGAATCTTTTTGCATTTGACTATTAATATTATAGAGGCTACAGACAGTTATTCCCTGATAAAACAAATTTTAATTTTAATAGCAGAGGTTTCACTCTATTGGAAAAACTTAATTAATCATTTAATTGTTTCAAATCAGGCAGGTTTCTCTTTTCAAAACCTCAAACTGTGGAATCGAAATGAATATTAATCTCTGCTTTCTTCTGTGTTAACTCCTTGAGAAAATTCCAATTAAGTAATCATTTGTCAAATACAAAGAAATAACTAACTACTACTTAGTGGAAGCAGCCTTGACTCTATAAATACATATACACATACACACACTATACATGCACACAAATGAAATACTGGGAGAATCAAGAAAAATGACAATTTTTTTCTTCATAAAAAGCATAAGTTGCATAGTTTGCACTTTGTTTATTTTTTCCATATGTAATGTCTTCAAGTATACTGGATCTTTCAGTTTATATATAAATTCAAATAAATAGGATTGGATATTATATCATTTTTCCATTTGTATCCAGTTAGAACACATTTGATTTGATACATTCAATATTTCATCTGTTCTTTGTTTCTTTTCTCCTTCTTATCTTTCTTCTCTACTTTTTCTATTATTTACTTATTTATTTATTATTTTGGCTGTCACACACAGCATGCAGGATCTTAGTTCCCTGACCAGGGATGGAACCCATGCCCCCTGCGGTGGAAGCATGGAGTCTTAACCACTGGACCACCAGGGAAGGCCCTTACTTTTTCTACTATTTATTTTTTCTGTTTATTTTTCTTTCACTTTTTGTTCTTTTATTTTTTTTCTACTCTTCTCATTCTCCTTCTTAAACTATTCTCTTTTGCATTTACCTTTTTTTTTCATTTTTCCCTTTTGCACTTCCTCTGTTGTACGTTCTTTTCTTGACAATTTCTTTTTTTCTAGTGCTTTCTACATTTTGCTGACTTCCCCTCTCACTCTTCTGTTTCTATCATCCTATAATATAAAATGGCACCTTGGTTTTCTTTGCTCTAGCCTCACCATAATGTTTTATTATTGTCCCTTCTTTCTTTCTCTCTTTCTCTCTCTGCCCTTAAATAATTATTTTTGTACCAGATTTTACAATTCATTGCCTAGGAATATAGAATTCTAATAGGCAGGGATAGTATCATTAGTAAAGTCTGTGTAATGTTCAGAATGTCATAAGTGGAGAATAAATTGTGAACAGCTTAGCAAGGGATCTCCCTGCTGCCACCACCACCAGTCAGAGCAAAAGATGAATTTACCAGAAATATTTTTTCTAGGCTTCATTTTATAATTGATGTTCAATTAATTAAATTGATATTAATTCAATGAATTAAATTGAATTTCACCTTGGGACAGGGTCTTCTAAAATTCTTTTGTTTTCAAACTCCTCTTTTCCCTGCTCCATGAACCATGAAGTAACAAAATGAAAGCCACAGAGGAGTTTCTTACAACTCAGGCACCAGCTTTTCTGCAAAACAAGGAAGCCACTTTTATAAAAGAAAGGAAAGAAAGAAAGAAAGAAAGAAAGAAAGAAAGAAAGAAAGAAAGAAAGAAAGAAAGAAAGAAAGAAAGAAAGAAAGAAAGAAAGAAAAAGAAAGAAAGAAAGAAAGAAAGAAAGAAAGAAAGAAAGAAAGAAGGAAAGAAAGAAGAAAGAAGGAAAGAGAGAAAGAAAAAAGAAAGGAAGAGAAATTAGTGTCTATGAAGTAATGAAGAATTAAACCCTTTGTTAAAATTGAGATATCTATATCTGGAAACCTCTGAATTAGGGAAATAAGTCCACTTCTTATGAATATGAATAGATATTAAACATTACTGCTAAGTAGATTGTGGCCAACAGGAACCAGATGAGGTCAAAATAATGGAATCTGCAGGAAGGCTAAGCCTGTGTTTCCTGCATCTCTCTGAACAGCACATTAGTCTTCTTGGATTTTTCTTAGATGTCCATAATCAAGATAGGGTGAAAATAGTAGAAACTGCCAAAACCACCAGCATTAAATACTATTAAAACACACCCCTGGGAAATACAATGATGGCATTGCATCTTAAGTTCTGCGGAACCTGGGGCTTGTGACGTTGAGAATTCTAAACATGCATGGAAGATGGTGGTCCTATCTATCATAGGAGTAAGTGGAATTTTCCTCTAGTACCAAAATTTCAATGAAGGCTGAAACCTGATGATAAAATGCTCCAAGCATTCCCATATTCTAGGCAGGCAGGGCTTTCTGGGATGCACGAATAGGACAAACACCTCCTCTCCATCTCCACCTATTCAGTTAACCCAAAAACAGGACTACAGAGGAGAAGTTTAGGCTATGGAGAAACACAGCATCATAAAGACAATCTATTCTCTTCCCTCTCTCTCTTCTCCCTAGGGCAAAAGTACGTGATGAGGACTTGAAGAGAATCACCCATTAACATCTGGGATCCTGGCAAGAAGCAGACATCAAAACCTCTTTCTCTGGCTGAATATTGACCTATGGTAGCCACACTCCTCTTGTGCCTCTATTTAAAAAGACAAGGAGACAATTGTTGGGAAAGTGGTATAAAAGGCCTAGGGGAGAAGTTTGTGGGTGTCCTTGAACACAAAGACTACAATTTTTTACCTAGCTATTTCTCACAGTAGGAAACCTGCTGGATTCTGTTGCCCACAAGAGCCGGGCAAACACCAGTCTGGTGTCATCAGCCTGGTAGGAAGACAGGAACCATCTCACACCAGGCCATTCATAAGAAGTTGTACAGTGTGGAGCAAAGGACTTGTGGTACCTGCGGATTCACTGAAAGGGCTCAGAGGTTTACAGAGGAATGGAAGCTGTGGCACTGTCCATCTGAGAACAAGCCATGAAAGTATAAGGGCGAGAGTATGTATGGAGGAATAGAACTGGAGTATCGAGGAAACTCAAGTAAATCTACCATTTAAGAGGTGGGCAGAAGAGGAGGCCAAGAGAACTGGTCTGTGTGGTAGATAGAAAGTAGGTACAAAAATCAATGTTTGCAAATCACTTATTACAATTTATTTTGGTCACATGTTCCAGCATAATGTGCCTTTGGATTACAGTTCTCTGATGTTAACATTCCACCACAAATGCAATGTTAACAATTATTAAAGTGGAAGAACTTTCAAATTTCTTAAAGTCAAGACAAACAATCAAAGAAACTAAAGCATTCCCTGAAATACCCAAGCAGATCATTTAAATGACATAACAAAATTATGTAACAATATCAAAATTAATTAAATAAATATCAGAAATTTCTAGAATGTAAGATATAAACTATAAAAATTTCTTGTTGTTAGGAGAACAAAGTTAAAAGTCTACTTGATTAAAGAATGGCTTCTTATTTCTACCTTACATGAGATATAAAAATAAATATTTAGCATATTTTCATGGAAGATAAAAATTCCTTTAAGAAAAAAAAAAAGGGGAGGCCAGGTTGGAATAGAAAATCTAAATAAGAGTCCTAAGAGAAAGGGTCAGTGGAAGTAACTGAAGATTTTCAGCTCTAGGTAATTGAAGATTTTCTTTTCAAAGATGAGTTACATGTTTTTGTCTTCTTAAATTCACATGTGCTGGCCAGAAGCATTTCGAAATTCTTTGAAGTTTTATTACATAATCCTGATCTTCTAGCAAGATTTTGCGTGTAAGAGAACTTACTAGAAGTCTTTTTTTTTTCCCATTTTCCCCTATTTTCTAAATGTAATTTCAGGTATTAATTACTATTGTATAAGCATTTTAGATGGAAATGATAATTTAACCTTGCTTGATGAATTTTGGTAGCTTAGAATGTGGAAATGATCCAAAAGAGAGAACACAGAAAAAAATTTAGAGAAAACATGTTGTTAAGGAGATGATTTAACAATGTGTCTATAAAACCACTCAGTGATTGACAGGATTTTTCACACTTTAACCATGACTGCAATTTTTACATTGCATAGATGCAACCAGGTGTTCTATGCCTCCAGCCAACATCAGTACCAGCATCCGTTCCAACTGCTGGGGGCTCATGACAGTGCTTTGCTATCCTCCCTGGACAAAACTTTGATTTTTCTCATAAAACTTATCCTGTCTACATTCACATTCTGTAAAAGTAACTCTAAAAACTAAGATCTATCAGCTGTAGCAGAAAAGAGGAAGTATTTTAGGAATTTTTGTTAGACAATTTTTAAAGAATACAAGATAATAGAGGTACAATGCTGACTTTACTAGGTAGTGTTCAAAGAAATATTTTTCTTATTTTATATATATCAAATAAAGTCTAATAATCCTGGTGTCAACAAGGGTAAATGAAATCAAGCATGCAATGATAAATAGGTTTTCATTTAATATTATTCAGATGGGGCTTCCCTGGTGGTGCAGTGGTTAAGAATCCACCTGCCGATGCTGGAGACACGGGTTCGATCCCTGGTCTGGGAAGATCCCACATGCTGCGGAGCAACTAAGCCCGTGTGCCACAACTACTGAGCCCGTGCGCCTAGAGTCCATGCTCTGCAACAAGAGAAGCCACCACAATGAGAAGCCCACACGCAGCAACAAAGACCCAATGCAGCCAAAAGATAAATTAAAAAAAATAAATTACTCAGACACACAAAAGTTGACAGGGCATGTGATGTGGGAGGAAGGAGTTATTGACTCTAAGAGGCAAAGCACAGAAGAAGACAGATTAAAGTAAAATTAAATGGAGAGTATTAGTGATATATAATGTGATTGTCTACATTTAATGTATTTGTGCACAAATACTGGAGATAAAATAGAATTACTAAAACGTGTGATGCTTTAAAGCAACAATGAATGTTTATATTGCTAAATAAATAAATAAATAAATACATGTATATAATTTAAAAATTGCAACACAACTAAAAATGAACATATAGGGCTTCCCAGGTGGCGCAGTGGTTGGGAGTCCGCCTGCCGATGCAGGGGACGCAGGTTCGTGCCCCGGTCTGGGAAGATCCCACGTGCCGCGTAGCGGCTGGGCCCGTGAGCCGTGGCCGCTGAGCCTGCGCGTCCGGAGCCTGTGCTCCGCAGCGGGAGAGGCCACAGCAGTGAGAGGCCTGCATGCAGCAAAAAAAAAAAAAAATGAACATATAATTTTATAAAATTTAGGTCATGTAAATACATACATTTCAAATACAATGTATAAGTGTTTTAGACATGTGCAAAGACTACAATCTTGGAAATTATACTTTGTCAATTATTTATTTTTCTATAACCCTTGACAAATTAGGGCAGAATAGTTGGTATAGAAATAATGATACTCCAAGAGATCATTTTCTAAGTTGGTCAGGTAAATAAGCCTCCAATTTCATAGAAATCATGTACACAGAATTATGCTTTGGACACTGCGATATATAAGAAAAATACAAAGTAAGCACTTCTCCACACCACCATCTTTTTGAAGATGCACAAAATGAAATTATAATGTCACTGGTTGATTATGTAAATGCATTTTTTTCATTTGAATGTTAGGTAAGAGATCATAAAGCCTTAACTCACATAGACATTGCAAAGTATTGAAGAAATAGCGGCTGAGATAGAAAGAATACTACTTATGGCCTGGGGCAAAAAGAGTGGGGAAATGGAAATATGTGTGCTGAGTCACTATGTTAAAGACAAATTTTAATTAATACAGTAATGGACATGCAAATTAAAATGCTATGGAATATATTTACCATCATATTAGAAACAAAATTTTATATATTATCAATATCACGTATTGATAATCAGTAGAGAAACAGATACAATTAAGCAACAATCATAGGCTCCATGAAAACTAATTTAGCAAGATACATTAAAATTGTAATTACATATACCAATTGACCAGAAACCCCACATCTAAGAAACTATCCCAAGAAATAAAATTTGACAATATTGTTACCTACACACAAGGATATTCATATCAGTATTCTTTGCAGCAAATCTGGAGGTAGACTAGATATTCATCAGTAATCTATGATACAATACAAATTATAGAATATGACACAGTCATTAAGAACACATTTTTACTTACTGATATAGAGAGATATTCATTAAACTGCTAAAAGAAAAAAGTTACAAACTAATGTATACACGTGATTTCAGTTTAGTAAAAATAAAATATATAAGCGTGCATGTGTATGCATCCATAGATATTTATACAAACATAAAATGTGTGGAAAGATGTGCACATAGTAGGAACTCAATAAATGTGTATTGAACTTATTTAAATTTATGTAACCTTAGTTTTCTTCCAAACTTAATTCCTGATACTGTGAATTAAGTCTGCTAGTGGTAGTGATGTATAGTTGCTGCTTTTGCTTTTATTTTTCATTTTAATATGCTCTCAAAGATAATTCATTTACTGAGTTCCTTCTTGTTCATCCTTCACTTCAATTTACTATTTATTAACTGTTTTACTATACCAAGTATAAATATATATACATATGTATACACACAGGCATAGTTGGTGCTGACATGGACACAGAGTCAATAAGGAACCCCATTATTGGGCTTTTAGAAACATTACATATCAGGAGATATTATTCCTCCTCAGGAGAGGAATAAGTACATAAATGACTATAAATATAAAGCATTACTAATCTGTAATTACAGAGTTATAAACCAAGTTCTGTGGGTATTCACATTAGGGACAGATTAGGTCTTGCTTTGTCAATCAGGAGGAAGAATTTGAGACAAATTTGAAAGAACAGTTAACTTTTTATGGGTGCAGAAGGAAATTCCAGGTGGGAAAGTAGCTTAAGCAATGACACAACTAGAAAACCTTGGGTTCTTTGTGAAATAATCAATCTTGTTTGGCAATAGTGTGAGGTATATAAAAATGGTAAGTGTGGGAGCTGAAAAAGGACAAGGGGTCATACTGGGAAATAAAGCTGTTCTGTCTAGCCAGAGGACAACTTCAATCAGGAATCCATTAAAGGTCTTATATTAGGAGAAGAATATGTGTTGTCTTTATGCTGAGGCCAACCAAAGTGATTGTTCTATACTGATCAATTGTCAATCTCAGAACCACTAAAATGTGAGGTCTGTGATTCTGCTAGGCAAAAGAGAAAAATTAACATATAAAACCAATAATGTAGAGATTAATACTATGTCTGTGGCTATTTGGATTTTAATTTCTCCAAAGCATGCAAAAGTGGAAGGAGAACATTTCATAGGTTTCCTGAGAAAAGAGCAAGTGGTTTTATCTTATGTGTGATAATGGATGTTCTCAGAAATACTCTGTGACAAAATTACTAATGATTAACTCTCTAGAGATGAAACTGATCATGCTGTAGAAATATAAAGAAATCGTGTAAATTTCTGAAATAGAGTAGCATACAATTTCTTTGGGTGAAAAATTTGAAAAGAAATAAAGGTATTGAAAGAAATATGAAATAAATGTACTTACTTAGCACATAATAATTATTTTAGGATTTTTTCCCAAGATCAGGGAAGACTTTCTTGTCCTGATGAGGCCTCACATTAATTAGTTTTTAATGAGGCACTGAATGGAAGGTTCACATATCCAAGCCATAGACATCATTTTAAGGAACTTCTCAGAAAATTCCCTTTATTATCTATTTGCAATAACATTAAGTAATGATCAAATATTGCCTATTGTTTTTTTTCAGAACTCTGCCAGGGAATTCTATTTTAAATAATTGCAAAAGCCCAAGCCAACCCTCCACATGCAAAGTCAAAGGACATGCCTTAGTCACTGTTCTTTCCTTTTCAGTGACTTGCTTCCTTCTTTTATTTCCAGAATAACATTGATAATCTCTAGTTATATTTTTTCCTTTGCTAACAGAGATATTATAGAGTGCAAGCAAACAAAATTGTCTTTTGACAGTGAAAGATGGAAACACTGGATGAAATATTATACTTTATTGTGTTCTTTTCCCCCGTTATAAATTATATAAATTATTTATTGGAAATGGAATGGCCTAGGCCATACATTCAATGGGCTTAAAGGAACAGTTTGCTGAGTCCATGTGTTCACATTGAAAGGAAACATTGTTATGTGGCAAATGTCCAAGAAGCTCTCTCAGCGGTGCCCAGGATGGATTGTTTGAGGACCCTTTGGCACAATGATTCAAGCTATAAATATAATCTGAAATGAAACAAGGATAATGCAGGACATGATTTTACTCAACTTTAAGATCATAGGTTAACTGAAGAAGCCATTAAAACTTCACTGGTAGATTGGAGATATTATACAGGGAAGACTAAAATGGCTGTGGTGCCCTCATTGGGATTTTTTTTTTTTAACTTGAGTCCAGACCTAGACTGCTGTCATTGGGATAGGCAATGACACAGGCATTGATTGATAGGCAATCATTTTATGGAAAGGTGATGCAGAGTTGAAATCAGACTGGCACAAGGAAAGACTATAAAACAGATCAAGTGTCTTTTAGGAGCACTTCAACTCTTATTCTTCATTTCAGCCCTTAACCTCCATAACACATGTCCAGTATTCTATAACTACCCTTTTCCTTTAGAAGGAAAATTGACCCAGGCCACTCACACCTTATGGTAAAACAGTTTAATTCCCTTTATCTACTCTTGAATTATCTACACATTTAAAGAGATAAGAAGCACTAATAAAGTTAAAAGAAATGAGAATGATTCCTACTAGGAAAATTCCAGACACTGGTAACAGAATAGGTGGCTATCAACATATTATGGTAGTGTGGTCCTCATATCATGCCATACAAATAAACAAAGTACCTTTGCTCTTCACAGCAGAAGGACTCAAGGTTCATTGTGTGTTTATGGCAAAGAGGACAAATTAGTAACTGTATAAAGACTTTTATGAATACCTATTTGAACTAACAAGGAAAACAGGTAGTTAATCATACTTTTCAATATGTGCCATAAATGTTCAACTGAGTATCCTAGCCTGTCTACATAGATCTATATATGTAGCCAAAATTGTAAGGGTGTTAAAGCTGAAGGAAAATCCTCAGTCATGAGAAAGTGGGTCAATCCTGTTCTAACATTCTTGTTGATTCAGAAAAGTAGATACTTATGACTTATAAAACACACCTCCCCAATTTAGCAATAAAGTTTAAAATGAAAGATGCAGTTAAATTAGCTCAGTTCATCAATACCTCAAATTAATTGAGGATGCAAGATAATGAAACATTTCCATAAGACATGTCCCAGAATTCTTATTTATCTACATGCTATCATTTACTTAGCAAGATTCAGATTCCTTTAGTTCTGATAGTCTGAAGAAAAGTTCTGCAGAAATTGAATAGCTATGGTTGTCTGGAAATAAAACCAGAAATCACATTTAAGGACAAGTCAAATCAGTATAAAGGAGAGCAGATTTAATCAGGGTGTCCAGGAGACAAGGGAGTAAGGTTCTACCAAATAGCTTTCATTAGTTGCTCTTTTTTTTTAATTAAAATTTTGTTAACATCTTTATTGGAGTATAATAGCTTTACAATGTTGTGTTAGTTTCTGCTCTATAACAAAGTGAATCAACTATACATATACATATATCCCCAAATCCCCTCCCTCTTGCGGCTCCCTCCCAACCTCCCTATCCCACCCCTCCAGGTGGTCACAAAGCACCAAGCTGATCTCCCTGTGCTATGCAGCTGCTTCCCACTAGCTATCTATTTTATATTTGGTAGTGTATATATGCCAATGCTACTCTCTCACTTCGTCCCAGCTTACCCTTCCCTCTCCCCAGGGCTTCCAGTCCATTCTCTACATCTGCGTCTTTATTCCTGTCAAGCCCCTAGGTTCATCAGAAACTTTTTTTTTCTTTTTTAGGTTCCATATATATGTGTTAGTATACAGTATTTGTTTTTCTCTTTCTGACTTACTTCATTCTGTATGACAGACTCTATGTCCATCCACCTCACTACAAATAACTCAATTTTGTTTCTTTTTATGGCTGAGTAATATTCCATTGTATATATGTGCCACATCTTTATCCATTCATCTGTTGATGGACACTTAGGTTGTTTCAATGTCCATCCACCTCACTACAAATAACTCAATTTTGTTTCTTTTTATGGCTGAGTAATATTCCATTGTATATATGTGCCACATCTTTATCCATTCATCTGTAGATGGACACTTAGGTTGTTTCCATGTCCTGGCTATTGTAAATAGAGCTGCAATGAATATTGTGGTATATGAATCTTTTTGAATTATGGTTTTCTAAAGGTATATGCCCAGTAGTGGGATTGCTGGGTCGTATGGTAGCTCCATTTTTAGTTTTTTAAGGAACCTCCATACTGTTCTCAATAGTGGCTGTATCAATTTACATTCCCACCAACAGTGCAAGAGGGTTCCCTTTCACCCACACCCTCTCCAGCATTTATTGTTTGTAGACATTTTGATGATGGCCATTCTGACCAGTGTGAGGTGATACCTCCTGGTCCTTTTGATTTACGTTTCAATAATGATTGTGATGTTGAGCATCCTTTCATGTGTTTCTTGGCAATCTATATATCTTCTTGGAGAAATGTCTATTTAGGTCTTTTGCCCATTTTTGGCTTGGGTTGTTTGTTTTTATGATATTGAGCTGCATGAGCTGCTTGTAAATTTTGGAGATTAATCCTTTTCATTTGCTTCACTTGCAAATATTTTCTCCCATTCTGAGGGTTGCTTTTTCATCTTGTTTATGGTTTCCTTTGCTCTGCAAAAGCTTTTAAGTTTCATTAGATCCCATTTGTTTATTTTTCTTTTTATTTCTGTTTCTCTAGGAGGTGGGTCAAAAAGGATCTTGCTGTGATTTATGTCATAAACAGAGTGTTCTGCCTATGTTTTCCTCTAAGAGTTTTATAGTGTCTGGCCTTATATTTAGGTCTTTAATCCATTTTATTTTTGTGTATGGTGTTAGGGAGTGTTCTAATTTCATTCTTTTACATGTAGCTGTCCAGTTTTCCCAGCACCATTTATTGAAGAGGCTGTCTTTTCTCCATTGTATATTCTTGCCTCCATTATCAAAGATAAGGGGACCATATGTGTGTGGGTTTATCTCTAGGCTTTCTATCCTGTTCCATTGATCTATATTTCTGTTTTGGTGCCAGTACCATACTGTCTTCATTACTGTAGCTTTGTAGTGTAGTCTGTGGTCTAGAGAGCTTGATTCCTACAGCTCCATTTCTTGTTCTCAAGATTGTTTTGGCTATTCGGGGTCTTTTGTGGTTCCCTACAAATTGTGAAATTTTTTGTTCTGGTTCTGTGAAAAATGCCATTGGTAGTTTGATAGCGATTGCACTGAATCTGTAGATTGCTTTGGGTAGTATAGCTTTTTTCACAATGTGGATTTTTCCAATCCAAGAACATGGTATATCTCTTCATCTATTTGTAACATCTTTAATTTCTTTCATCAGTGTCTTATAGTTTTCTGCATACAAGTCTTTTGTCTCCTTAGGTAGGTTTATTTGTAGGTATTTTAGTCTTTATGTTTTAATGGTAAATGGGAGTGTTTCCTTAATTTCACTTTCAGATTTTTCATCATCAGTGTATAGGAATGCAAGAGATTTTTGTGCATTAATTTTGTATCCTGCAGCTTTACCAAATTCATTCATTAGCTCAAGTAGCTTTCTGGTATCATCTTAGGATTCTCTATGTATAATATCATGTCATCTGCAAACAGTGACAGTTCTACTTCTTCTTTTCTGATTTGGATCCCTTTTATTTCTTTTCTTCTCTGATTGCTGTGGTTAAAACTTCCAAAACTATGTTGAAGACTAGTGGTGAGAGAGGGCAACCTTGTCTTTTTCCTGATCTTAATGGAAATGGTTTCAGTTTTTCACCATTGAGGATGATGTTTGCTGTGGGTTTGTCATATAGGGCCTTTATTATGTTGATGTAAGTTCCCTCGATGCCCACTCTCTGGAGGGTTTTTATCATAACCAGGTGCTGAATTGTGTTGAAAGCTTTTTCCGCATCTATTGAGATGATCATGTGGTTTTTATCCTTCAATTTGTTATTATGGTGTATCACATTGATTTATTTGCATATATTGAAGAATGCTTGCATTCCTGGAATGTCCTATAAATATCAGTTAAGTCCATCTTGTTTAATATATCATTTAAAGCTGGTGTTTCCTTATATATTTTCATTTTGGATGATCTGTCCATTGGTGAAAGTGGGGTGTTAATGTCCCCTACTATGATTGTGTTACTGTTGATTTCCCCTTTTACAGCTGTTAGAATTTGCCTTAAGTATTGAGGTGCTCCTATGTTGGGTGTATAAATATTTACAACTGTTATATCTTTTTCTTGGATTGATCCCTTGATCATTATATAGTGTCCTTCTTTGTCTCTTGTAAGAGCCTTTATTTTAAAGTCTATTTTGTCTGATATGAGAATTGCTACTCCAGCTTTCTTTTGATTTCCATTTGCATGGAATGTCTTTTCCCATCCCCTCACTTTCAGTCTGTATGTGTCCCTAGGTCTGAAGTGGGTCTCTGTAGACAGCATATATATGGGTCTTGTTTTTTTATTGATTCAGCCAGTCTATGTCTTTTGGTTGGAGCATTTAATCCATTTACATTTAAGGTAATTATCGATATGTATGTTCCTGTTACCATTTTCTTAATTGTTTCACGTTTGTTATTGTAGGTCTTTTCCTTCTCTTGTGTTTCCTGCCTAGAGAAGTTCCTTTAGCATTTGTTGTAAAGCTGGTTTGGTGGTGCTGAATTCTCTTAGCGTTTGCTTGTCTGTAAAGTTTTTTCCCCCATCGAATCTGAGATCCTTGCTGTGTAGAGTAATCTTGGTTGTAGGTTTTCCCCCTTCATCACTTTAAATATGTCCTGCCACACCCTTCTGACTTGCAGAGTTTCTGCTGCGAAATCAGTTATTAACCTTACGGGGATTCCCTTGTATATTATTTGTTGCTTTTCCCTTGCTGCTTTTATTATTTTTTCTTTGTATTTAATTTTTGATAGTTTGATTAATATATTCTTGTCATGTTCCTCCTTGGATTTATGAGACTCTCTGTTCTTCCTGGACTTGATTGACTATTTCTTTTCCCATATTAGGGAAGTTTTCAACCATAATCTCTTCAAATATTTTCTCAGTCTCTTTCTTTTTCTCTTCTTCTTTTGCGACCCCTATAATTCGAATGTTGTTGTGTTTAATGTTGTCCAAGAAGTCTCTGAGATTGTCCTCAATTCTTTTCATTCTTTTTTCTTTATTCTGCTCTGCAGTAGTTATTTCCACTATTTTATCTTCTTGGTTACTTATTGTTCTTCTGCTTCAGTTATTCTGCTATTGATTCCTTCTAGAGTATTTTAAATTTCATTTATTTTGTTTTTCATCACTGTTTGTTTGCTCTTTAGTTCTTCTAGGTCCTTGTTAAACGTTTATTGTTTATGTGTTTTCGCCATTCCATTTCTGAGATTTTGGATCACCTTTACTATCATTACCCTGAATTCTTTTTCAGGTAGTCTGCCTATTTCCTCTTCATTTATTTGGTCTGGTGCGTTTTTACCTTGCTCCTTCATCTGCTGCATATTTCTCTGTCTTCTCATTTTGTTTAACTTGCTGTGTTTGGGGTCTCCTTTACTCAGGCTTCAGGTTCATAGTTCCTGTTGTTTTTGGCATCTGCCCCCCATGGGTGTGGTTGATTCAGTGGCTTGTGTAGGCTTACTGGTGAAGGGGACTGGTGCCTGTGTTCTGGTGGGCAGGGTCATGTCTGGTGCTATGTTTTTTTTTTTTTGAAGATGTTGGGGGTATGAGTTTATTAATTAATTTATTTATTTTTGCTGTGTTGGGTCTTAGTTTCTGTGCGAGGGCTTTCTCTAGTTGTGGCAAGCGGGGGCCATTCTTCATCGCGGTGCGCAGGCCTCTCACTATCGCGGCCTCTCCCGTTGCGGAGCACAGGCTCCAGACGCGCAGGCTCAGTAGCCGTGGCTCACGGGCCCAGCCGCTCCGCGGCACGCGGGATCCTCCCAAACCGGGGCTCGAACCCGTGTCCCCTGCATCAGCAGGCGGACTCCCAACCACTGCGCCACCAGGGAAGCCCCTGGTGCTATGTTTTGGAATGTCTGTGAACTTAGTATGATTTTAGTCAGCCTCTTTGCTAATGGGTGGGTTTGTGTTCCTGTCTTGCTAGTTGTTTGGTATGGGGTGTCCAGCACTGGAGCTTCCTGCTCATTGAGTGGAGCTGGGTCTTAGTGTTGAGAGAGAGATCTCTGGGAGAGCTTTCACCGATTGGTATTACTTGGGGCTAGGAGGTCTCTGGTGGTCCCATGTCCTGAACTCAGCTCTCCCACCTCAGAGGCTCAGGCCTGATACCCAGCCTGAGCACCAAGACCCTGTCAGCCACACAGCTCCAAACTCTGGAGCGCCACACTCCAGAGGCCCTCCATTCAACGTGCTGCCTCTCACCTTCTGCCTCATTAGTTGTTTTTTGTGCTAGAGAATGTTAGTCAAACATTGTGAAGCTTGGCAATGATGCCTCATGGATGTAGAGCTAGGAATAAAGAGAAAAGTGTTGCCAGATGGACTAAAGGTGACCATGAATAATGTAGCAGAGTCAGGCAGGGAAGGAAAAGTGAACACATGGAAAAACTCCTTAACAACTACATCCAGTGACATTAATTGATACATTTTTAGCATCAAATGCATGTCTGCCTTTAGCCTATGACTTAAAGGATTGCTGGCTGAAGCAAATGCACAAGGCTCCAGCCAGAATGATATAAATTTTTGGTGATAAAATAAAGAGTAACTTCTATGCATAACCTGACGTTCCATACCTAACACTACTACTTTTGAAATTTATCCAATGAATAGATTTAATTTATCCAAATCCAGAGAAACACTCCAGCAGTCTTATCTTCTCAAATAATCGGAAGATATTTGTATGTGGCCATTTAGAATTACTCTTGCAGCAAAGAGCAATTTAAATGAGAATATTTAAAGCCAGTCCATAATTATTTAGGTTATTTCCTAATTGGGAACTCAGAAAACATGGATTCATGCCAGGAAATTATAGAGTCATTTAATTTAGAGGCAATTGTTATTTTTTGTCATTATCAAAGTTATATGAACATTGCCAGTAAACAAAAATATGAGACGTATGCTTACTAACTAGGAATACTTAGAGCACTGAATGTGCATTTTTATGGCTCCGGAGATATACATGATATAAATGACATATATGCTATAGATACAGCAGCTGGACAGTGCTGGGTCAGCTTTCTGGTGGTCTTCACAGGAGGGGGAAGAAATGTAATGTTCACAAAATATGCAGTAGAAAAAGATATTGGCATTATAGTTGCAAAGCTAGCCCCTAAGCTGTTTTCTCTCGGCTAATTGGATTCCTGAAGATATTCAAATAGATACAAATAGATACAAATAGATGAAACAGTCAACAGGCTGTGACTTAGAATGTGTAATTGAGTATTAAACTTCTCCTTTCCAAATGTCCCTTTAAGAATAATTTATTCCCCATCTCTACACACCTATCTCGTTCCAGGTACAGAAGTATTGCTGCTAACCTACTTGAATTTAAATTCTGTTAATAATAGCATTATTTCTATTTTTGGTTTATAAAGTACTTTGAGTATGTATTATCTGATAGATATTGTGGGTTTCCACTATATAGCCAACGAAGAGCTAATTCCAAAAGGTTAAGTGACTTGCCAGTCGGTAGTGAATAACTGCAGTGGAATTCCATTTGCATCTGTTGCTCTTTTCACTTAAAGTTTTAATTAACACTGAAAGTTGTTATAATGGATATAAAAGCCTTATAAAAGGGTTAAGCCCACTAGACACATTTGTAACAGATGTGCAATATATTCGTTACAGCCCTGGGTCTTTCCAATTACTTCACTTCTATCCATATACAGGATTTACCACCCTGTTTAAATAGATAATCTCTACCCTGGGTTATTGTGATAGAATTCCAACTGGTGGTACATAAACTCTTACCTTCCTTCCTCTGCAACCACAGTGATAGTCTAAAATCTTTTTGTTCATGGACTCTAAAGTTTCCAAACTTTTATTGGCTTCTCGATGTCCCTAGGAAAAATCTAGTGTCTTTGATATGGCTTAAAAGGTTCAGATCTCCACTGACATCTGCAGCTTCCTCCCTCTACATTCTGCCTTCTGGGTTTCTTTTCCTTCCCATTCTTGAAAGCCTCTCTCTTGAATTTGAAAATACTATTCCCTCTACAAAATCATTGTGTCATCCCCTTCACTTCCTGCCTAGAAAATTCCAACTAATTCTTTAAATGTAGGCCAAATGTCTTCTGGTAGACCTCCCTTTTACTCTCAGATCACTTGAGATCTACATGTGCTCCTATGGCATCTGTGCTTCTATTTGTCAGCTTTCTTTACACTTAGAATTATTTATTGATGAAAAATTCTGTGAGTCCACCATGTCTTTGTTACTCATGATTGTAGTGTCAATATTTAATTTGGTTGTCAAATAAAAAAACAGAAACAAAAGGAAAACAAAAAATCAACAATGGATGAATGAATGAACAGATATAGAAATAAGATGGTAGGTACAGATATGAACAAAAAAACTAATGGCTCTTTAGCTAGGTTTCCATTTAGCTTTTTAAAAATTACCCAATTAAAAAAACTCCCAAACTTCAAAAACCAATATGACAAGCCAACCTATGGGATATTTTTTACATTAATAGTGGTTAATAGAATGACTATTTAACGTAAGAGATACTACATTTTGCAAATAGAGAACAAACAGACATAGTGATGGATGTAGTGAAAACACACACCGTAACAGTGTAGGAAACTTTGATTGTTTGAATCAAAAGTTCAACGATGCCCTTAACTGTACTACAAACCCATCTGTTTCAGTATTTAGATGCTGACAATAGCACAAGTGAAATGGAAATCTTACCCTAATTTGAAGACAGATCCAGTCTGCTCTCCATCTGCAGGTGATTTCCACTATCAAATGGAAGAATCTAGGAAGAAAAACAAAAAAAACAATTAAAAAAAAAGTTTAAGGTTTTTCAGTTAAACATTTACAGCATTAAATGATTTAACAATATTTCGTTCTTTTCAATTCTAGAAACAATAACCTACATATTTCCTTGAGATAATAAATATTCTTTACATAGGACTGTAGTGATGATTATTATAAGCAACATTGCTGCATAGAAAATAATGTATTTATGGCACACGTCGTTTTCTTCATGTCCTCAGGTGGCAAGAAATAGCATTTGCAGTGACAATTTATTTGCTATTAGGAAGATTCTTGTTTGAGATGGGATCGATTTAATTTGTGTGTTTTGTGTTATGGGTAGATTCAGAATTTTATGCTGAAATATTGCTAACAGTTTATGAGCAGTTCTATGTGATTATGAAATGGCTGCTTTATCTCTCTGCTTGTCCTGTCTCCGTTTCAAACAGGAAGAAGCCTGAGGTTGTTCAAATTATGAGGGTGTGTGAGAACCTATTAAATATGCTGAGTTAATTGGATTGAGGGTTTATTACTGTGATATCAAAAACATTCAGTTTGGCTTTCAAATTGAAAAGGACTATTTAAAAATAAAAAGGTTCTCGGGCTTCCCTGGTGGTGCAGTGGTTAAGAATCCGCCTGCCAATGAGGGGGACACGGGTTCCATCCCTGGTCTGGGAAGATCCCACATGCCGTGGAGCAACTAAGCCTGTGCACCACAGCTACTGAGCCTGCGCTCTAAAGCCCGCGACCCACAGCTACTGAAGTCCATGTGCCTAGAGCCCGTGCTCTGCAACAAGAGAAGTCACAGCAATGAGAAGGCCACACACGGAAACCAAGAGTAGCCCCAGCTCACCGCAACTAGAGAAAGCCCGCGCACAGCAACGAAGACCAAAAGCAGCCAAAAATAAATAAATAAAGTAAATAAGTTTAAAAAATAAATAAATAAAAAAAGCTAGGCTAGGCTTGATATAGTTCAAAAAATAAAAATAAAAAAAATAAAAAGGTTCTAAAAGGACATTATACTATCCTGTTACAAGCCAGTCCGTACAAAGGAGTACACTCCCTGTTCAAGGTGAATGAGGTCCTCATCCATAAACCAAGGCTTTGAATCTGCACCTCCATGGGCAACTGGTGATTTTGTTTCCAATAGAACTTTCCAAGATACATAATTCTTCCACTGACAAGTGTTTTGAGAAAGGTGACTATTCTAAACAGCAAGCTTTTTACTACAGTCTGATCTAATCAAGAAGAAGACATGAGCTCCTTACCAGCTTCTGGCTTGGCCTCTTTTCAAGAAGGCATATGATTTCTAGGTACAGAGGGAAGTGATTATTATGCTGTTTAGAATGCAGGGAACACTAGAACAATGGATGTAGTTATGAAAAATTGAATTTTTTCAATCACTATCATATAGTGTCCAGGAAAGCAAATCTAGATACAACAGTCAGTGCTTTTATTATCATTAGATCAGAACTGCTAGTATTTTTAGCTATGAGAAATATAACTTTTAACATATCACGTATTCTTTGATTTATGTTATTGCACCGCAGTCCTAGTTTGCATGGTGCATCATAGAATTACAATCTCAGAGTGATAAAATCAAGAAGCAAGAATAAAGGAAAATGTCCTGTGGTCTCTGTTCCATACTCCATAAGAGTTGAATTATGTTGAATTTGAACTGGGGATTCTGAGAAGACAATGGAGGGAATGGTTTTACCCAGTAAGATTCTATGCAATACCACTGGATGAGCACAGATTTTCTGTGCCTAGAAAATATTTGATTTCCTATTTGTGAAAAAATTTCCCCAGAAGAGGACAAACATTAAAATTATATTAAATTTCAAAACACTGATAAGACAGGAATGGATAAAAACCTCCAAAGATTCACTCCTCCGTAAAAGCAATGAGACTGGCAACAATGGTCAAAATCAACGTTTTCAAAAATTCTGGAAATTAATCAAACACTTGCAACAATTTGGGTAGTCTTTATTCAAGATTTTATGGACTCTTAGTTTAAAAAAAGTGAGTTTTATGGCATTTCAATATTTCCTAATATCAGGTCCCTCTCTACCACAAGTTCTGTGGTAGCCTTGAGAACCAACAGCCCATAATCAAAGTGAAAACCAGCAATGTAGCACCTTCTGGAAAGAGT
>NW_006776226.1:639305-643485 GCF_000442215.2 Lipotes vexillifer | reverse complement strand
GAAAGAGTGAAATGGAGCTGGTTTCTCCAAAGTGCCATTCCCCAGGTTTCCTGGAAAATCCCACTGGCAGAACTTGTTTTATTTGACCTGACTCAGACCTCTCACAGGGTGAACAGTCTTTTCCTGAGGGTGTTGTTGAAAATAATCAGTAGCCATTACGTATCATCACAGCTACCTGAAGCAGTAAGACCATAGGGGACTTTGAAAGCACCAATGTTTTTCTGGAAATCTACAAGGCCACATGCATGTGTAGAGTTGTGTGAAATCCTAGGAGAGGCATGTACAGGTGTGTATATGCCTAGGACAGACCTAAGAATGTCCTAAACTGTCACTGCTGGCTGACTTTCAAGCCCTGTGAAAGCAGTAAATGAAGGCCAAAATGGTGTAACGATCTATCTCTGTGTTGAAGGCAGGCCCTAACACGCACTAGAAACCTCTTAGCAAAGACTAGGAGACATTGGTGAAAACATTCAAAAACAAAAAACCAAAAACCTTAAAGTCCTTTATCTGATAAGGATTTAGTATTCAGAACATATTAAAAACCCTTACAATCTAACTATAAAAAGACAAACAATCCAATTTAAAAATGAGCAAAGAACTTGATAAACATTTTCCTAAGGAAGATACACAAATGGCCAAAAACCTCAAAAAAGGGTCCTCAACATCATTAGTCATTATGGAAATCAAAAGCACAACCACAACAAAATATCACTTCATACCTACTAGGATGGCTATAATCAAGACAGACAATATCAAATGTTATCTAGGATGTGGAGATGAGAGCCCTCAAAGACTGCTAGTAGGAATGCAGAATGTTGTAACCATTTTGAACATGAGTTGGGGAGCTCCTCAAAAAGTTCAAACATAGAGTTACCTTATGACCCAGTAATTCTACTCCTAAGTATATACCCAACAGAACTGAAAATATATATTTACTCAAAAAATGGTATGCAAATGTTTATAGCAGCATTATTTATAATAGCCAAAGATTAAGAACAACCCAATTTCCATCAACTGATGAATGGATAAACAAAATGTCCTATATCCATCTTCAGCCTTGAAAAGAAAATTGAAATACTGATTCATGATGCAACATCCATAAACTTTGAAAATGAAAGTGAAAACTGAAACATGCTAAATGAAAAGAGCTCCATACAAAAGGTGACATATTGTATGATTCCATACACATGAAACGTCCTGAACGGGCAAATTCATAGAAACTGAAAGTATATTAGTAAAAAGTAGATTAACCAAGGGGCTGGGGTAGCAGGGAGGGCATTGGGAAATGACTACTAATGGGTATGGGCTTTCTTTATGGGATGATAAAAATGTTCTTGAATCAGGTAATGGTGATGGTGTTGCCACCTTGTGAATGCATAGATGATCACTCAGTTGTATACTGTAAATGAATGATTTTTATGGTGTTGAATTATATCTTCATAAAAAAACTGATAACATTTATTCACTAAAGAAAAAGAGAAGAAATTCACCTTGATGTCAATATTTGTATACATTCAAAATAATCAGATAATGAAATATTGCAATATTAAATCAAAGTTAGGGGAAATATTACTTTTGGAACAATAGTGACCCCCCAAAAACATTCTTTAGCAGATTCTCAAAGTATATTTGCATTCAGATAATTCAGTTTTACTACCTTAATATAGATGGATTTGAATCTTAGATAATTATGGCAAATATTTACATGGATAAGCATCTAAAATATCAACACTGATTTGTGCCCAGGTTTAATACATTTCCTTGGTATATAGATGAGATATATGAAGTTTAGCTATATATTTTTTTAAGTTTTCTGAATAGACTTTTTAATTGAAATATAAGTGATTGAAACCTCTGTAAAATAGCACATTTCCTCGAAAATTTGTGGAATAAATTAAGTTTACTAACAAACAAGGGGCAACTATAATGATGTATAATGATGAAAAATAGATATGCTTTGGTTTTCTGAATCAGAAAGGTGATGAATAATTAATGGTGGGGCATAACTCAGGAGTCTTAAGGGTGAAGCCTGAGTGAAAAATTAGCATCCTGTAGAACAAGCTGGGAATTTGAGAGCATTCATTTCTCCTGAAGTTTCACTTTGCAAATTCACGCTACTTTGTTTAATCTCTCTTTCATTTATTCACTGATTCATTAATATATTTATTCACTTATTTTATTTAATTCATATATTTGATATTCAATCATATGCATTTATTAAGTAGCTAATGATGTAAACTATTGCTTAAATGTAATGAATACAAGACTAGTACAGATTATAAATCTTCTTTCATGTAATTACAGAATGAACTTAAGGTCACATGTGGAAATATTTTGAGGTATAACAATTACATATCTCTACTAAAGGAACTGAAATAAGGAAAAACCATCATGGCAAGAAGGCCTTTTTATAAGTGTTGAAAAAGTTTTTGAACAATGCTAAACATTGTTTAAAGTGCCTTACATATATTAAGTCCTCAATACAACCCTTAAAGTGGCACTATTGTTATCAACATGTTTAGATGGCTACTATGTGGTAGAGATAGGATCTGAACCCAGGCAACATTTGCTATGATGTGTTTATCTGGACTTTGATGGGATTATCATTTTGGTATGAAAAATCTTAGGGAGAAAGGGAATTCCAAGTTTGGAGAATAAAAAGAACTGAAAAGAAAAAACAGGAAGAGGATACATCTGATTGGAACTGAGGCTGATGGGAATTAGTGATTGGGAAGGTGAAATGAACAGAGTGTGGACAGTTAAGAGAGAACTGGGAACGACAGACTGAGAATTTTGGAAGTTATCTGGAGGAAGAGAGAGACTGAGAGTTTTGAGTGAAGGAGTGGAATTATGAAAGCAGTGTTTTGTGAACAGTAATCTTGCCTGGTATGGGTTATTTGCTTGAGATACCTCTTAAGGAGTGGTTAATCAATCATGCAGTAAGGTCAGAATTATGGAAGTCAAATCCTTAGCCAAGAAATTTGGAATAAGTAGATTCAAGTGATTTTGGCCCTTCTAGATTCTCTTTAAAATTTAAACTGTTAAAATCAATTAAAAGAAGAGCTTTCTGTGAACACACCCTCCATTCCCTCCACTTTGCATATACAACCACTCTTTCTGAGGTCATGCTTTGATTCATGAGATTTCCAGCCTAGTGACCACTCCATTATCCACCCCCCAATGTACTGCTTTATTTTCCATTCACTTAATTTTTTTTTTTTACATCTTTATTGAGGTATAATTGCTTTATGTTGTTGTCTTAGTTGCTGCTGTATAACAAAGTGAATCAGCTATATGTATACCTATATCCCCATATCCCCTCCCTCTTGTGTTTCCCTCCCACCCTTCTAGGTGGTCACAAAGCACCCTCCCTGTGCTATGTGGCTACTTCCCACTAGCTATCTATTTTACATTTGGTAGTGTATATATGTCCATGCCACTCTCTCACTTTGTCTCAGCTTACCATTCCCCCTCCCCGTGTCCTCAAGTCCATTCTCTACATCTGCGTCTTTATTCCTGTCCTGCCCTAGGCTCTTCAGAACTTTTTTTTTTTGAATTCCATATATATGTGTTAGCATACGGTATTTGTTTTTCTCTTTCTGACTTACTTCACTCTGTATGACAGACTCTAGGTCCATCTACCTCACTACAAATAACTCAATTTCATTTCTATTTTTGGCTAATATTCCATTGTATATATGTGCCACATCTTCTTCATCCATCTGTCGATAGACACTTAGGTTCCTTCCATGTCCTGGCTATTGTAAATGAGTTGCAATGAACATTGTGGTACATGGCTCTTTTTGAATTATGGTTTTCTCTGAGTATATGCTCACTAGTGGGATTGCTGTGTCCTATGGTAGTTCTAGTTTTAGTTTTTTTAAGGAACCTCCATACTGTTCTCCATAGTGGCTGTATCAATTTACATTCCCACCAACAGTGCAAGAGGGTTCCCTTTCACCCACACCCTGTCCAGCATTTGTTGTTTGTGGATTTTCTGATGATGCCCATTCTAACTGGTGTGAGGTGATACCTCATTGCAGTTTTGATTTGCATTTCTCTAATGATTAGTGATGTTGAGCACCTTTTTATGTGTTTGTTGGCAATCTGTATACCTTCTTTGGAGAAATGTCTATTTAGGTCTTCTGCCCATTTTTGGATTGGGTTGTTGTATTTTTTT
>NW_006776226.1:633494-639243 GCF_000442215.2 Lipotes vexillifer | reverse complement strand
TGTGGCCTCTCCCGCTGCGGAGCACAGGCTCCGGACGCGCAGGCTCAGCAGCCATGGCTCAGGGGCCCAGCTGCTCTGTGGCATGTGGGATCTTCCCAGACCGGGGCATGAACCCGTGTCCCCTGCAACAGCAGGCAGACTCTCAATGACTGCGCCACCGGGGAAGCCCGGGTTGTTTGTTTTTTTGATATTGAGCTGCATAGCTGCTTGTATATTTTGGAGATTAATCCTTTGTCAGTTGCTTTGTTTGCAAATATTTTCTTCCATTCTGAGGGTTGTCTTTTCATCTTGTTTATGGTCTCCTTTGCTGTGCAAAAGCTTTTAAGTTTCACTAGGTCCCATTTGTTCATTTTTGTTTTTATTTACATTTTTCTAGGAGGTGGGTCAAAAAGGATCTTGCTGTGATTTATGTCATAGAGTGTTCTGCCTATGTTTTCTTCTAAGAGTTTTATAGTGTCTGGCCTTATATTTAGGTCTTTAACCCATTTTTTTTTTGTATGGTGTTAGGGAGTGTTCTAATTTTATTCTTTTACATGTAGCTGTCCAGTTTTCCCAGCACCACTTGTTGAAGAGGCTGTCTTTTCTCCATTGCATTTAATTTTTAAAAATCCAGTTGAGTTTGTAAGGTCCAACTTTTCACTAGGATCCTCACCAATACTCTGATCTCCCTTGCTTCTCTGTATTTCAACATAAAACTCTAATGGATAAAAAAACAAACACATAGATAATTATTTTTGTACAAATTCTCTGTGCTCTCACCCCAATCTCCCACCTAAGAAGTCTAATACTGCTTGAGCCACACAATGGGATAAATTGATGTCACTAAAAATTCTTGTTCACTAACCTCAAAAGTGCTTTCAAACTTTGCCCCAAACTCCTGTTATTCATTGAGTCAACAGTCTCCCATTTCTCAAAATGTTTTTTAAAAATTATATTTATTTTTGTTTTTTCTTAAAGCATGCACAAAATTGAAGAGAAACCATGAGTATCTGTCATTTGCTTCAACAGTTATCAGTGCAGCCAAACTTGCTTCATGTAGTTCAACATACAGCTCCTCCCCTAAGTATTATTTTGAAGGTAAACTTGGACATCTTATTGTTTTATCCATCAATAATTCAGAGATTATCTCTAAAAGATATGAGCATTATTTTCAACATATTCACAATATCACTGTTAAAATAATGATAATTTCTTATCATTAAACATTTATCTTAAAGCTATTTGATGATGATGATGATTTTTACAGTTGGTTTGGTTGGAGTCAGGATAAAAACAATATCCCCACATAGCATGTATAGGATATGTCTTTTAATTAAAGGTCCTTCACCCTTCATCTTTGTTTTCCCTTGCCATTTTATTATTGAAGCAGAAACTGACACACCATTGTAAAGCAATTATACTCCAATAAAGATGTTAAAAATAAATAACTAAATAAATAACCAAAAAAAAAGGAATCAGGAAATTTGTTATGTGAAATCTCCATCCTTTTAAAAATTACTAACTGCATCATGTTATTGTCTTTTTTGGGGGGGGGGTGTTCAAGCCATTTTGTTGAGGGGCTTCAGGGGAGGGTTGAAGGGCTAGGAGGGCAATGAGATCTGACATTCTTTTCCTGGCTGGGATTCTCCAGATTCACAGTCACTGAAAGCTTTTGTCTTTTTTTTTTTTAATTTGATTGGATTATAGTTGATTTACAATGTTGTTTTAGTTTCAGGTGTACAGCAAACTGATTCAGTTATACATATACGTATATTCATTCTTTTTTCAGATTCTTTTCTCATATAGGTTATCACTGAATGTTGCATTGGTTATCTATATATAGTAGTGTGTGTATGTTAATCCCCAGATCCTGATTTATCCCTCCCCCCAACATCTCCTCTTTGGTAACCATAAGTTTGTTTTTGATATCTGTAAGTCTGTTTCTGTTTTGTAAATAAGCTCATTTGTATCATTTTTTAAAATTAGATTCCACATATGAGTGATATCATATGATATTTGTCCTTGTCTGACTTCACTTAGTATAATAATCTCTAGGTCCATCCATGTTGCTGCAAATAGCATTATATCATTCTTTCTTATGGCTGAGTAATACTCCATTGTACATATGTATCACATCTTCTTTTAAAAAGTTTCTTTATCCCCCGTTTTCCCAGCAAACTGGCAGTTAGATCTAGAGACCTGTCAGATTCGGCTCTAATGATTTTGGTAAGAATACATCATAGCTGGTGCTGTGCTGTCTCTCTAAACATGATGATAAGATTTGGATCAGATACTATTAGCCTGATTCACCCATTATACAGTTTTTCATTATCCTTTCATAAATAATTTTAGCAGCCATGGATGACTACTGTTTACATCCATTATTTCATTAAGGTTTACAAAATGGTGATATTTTGTTTTTATTATTTATTCTGCCATGAAAACAAAGCTAAGAGGAAAGAGGAAAAATGTTCTAGGAATGGGATGTGTGCTGTGTTTCTTGTATTCGCAATCTCTTTTATTCTATATCACCAAATATGTGAGGACTGAGCTGGAAAATCTTCATCTTTGGGAGAGGCAGAGGGAGGAACATTCACACAAGTTAACAAATTTTGTCCCTGCCATAATAAATATTACAATTGTGGGCACAAAGAAAGAAGCAGCAAATTCTTCTTGGGAGTTAGAAGTAGTTAGATGGAAAAATAATGTGTGTTTGTGTGTGTGTGCATTTATACATGTGGGAACATGATGATAAAACTGGAGAAAAAGAGGAGGCAGAAAATGGTGGACTTTAATAATCATATAAAGTAAAATTTTTTCCTAATAGGCAGAGAGATAAAAAGTTTTAAGCAAGACAATACGAAAAATTTGTGTTGTAGGAAGATCACATTTCTAGCAGCATGAAGAATGGACTGACAGGGAAAGACTGAAGGCAGACCAGTGTAGTCCTTATTCCTGTAGCCGAAATGAAAAGGATGAAGGTGTGAACCTTTAGTTGCAGTAGAGAGAGTCCTTTATACCCCTAGCTCATCACCTGTTAAACTATACTGTAATTTCTAGTCTGTCTTCTGCATTTAACTGCAATGAATATCAAACAAAGGTGATGGGAGCAATTTGCCCCAGGTGCAGGCAATAAAAGTAGATAATTTTAAAATGCCAATAAAACGACTATAAATTAATCTCCTTTTTATTATTACAATACACCGGCAATTCTAAACAACGTTAGTATTAAAATACTCCTCCCCGATAAAAAATATTTTGTTGGTCTAAGTTCTGATTTTTCTTTTCATTAGTTTTAACTAATCAGTTTCCATTTGGTCTCTTAACAGCATTTTAAAGAAAACTTAATTTGCATCTACCTTAGTGCCTGCGGCTGCAATCGAACACCGGGGGCCAAAGAGAAAAAGAAAGTAGGTGGGTATAACAAGAATTTACTCATGAGAATATAATCCTGAACAAGGAGATTCTTATTAAAATATTCTTCATTAATATATTCTTCAACAGAAGAATGATATATTCATTTTAAAAAGTTGTATTTGGAAGTGTCCACAATAATATTTTTATAACTATTTTTCTGGAATATCTTCATCTGCTCCAGTCTTCTTACATATTAAAACTTATAGGCTTTTTTCTTTCCTTATACAGTTCCATTTTCAACATCTTTATACGTACAAATCCAAATTCCCTTTCAAGTCCCAGTTCAAATTCCACTTCTACTGTAAAGCTGTTTCTTTCCTCTAAACTTATGTAGCAATATTTATGCCTTTATGTGTAAAGGCAGTATAGCCCACCCACTGCCTACCCTTAATCAAGGGTCATTGTGTACACATTGCAAAATTGAAATTAAATCCATTTTTATTATTGTTTATTCACTGCTGTATATTTAACACATCTGATAAAGTGCTTTGCCCATAGTAGGCAAACTAGAAACAGGCACAGATTACTTTGAATTCATTTAAGATTTTTAAAAATCTTAAATTTTAAGATTTTTAAGACTGATTCTTTCAACCCTGCAGTTGTGTGATTCTTTTAACCTCTGTATGTTACGCTTCAAAGTGAATACTCTGGGGACTGTAGAATAGAGAGGGAGGGAAAAAAAAATGATTTATGTTTAAGGGTTTTATAAGAAACTCTTCCAAATTATATCTATTTTTAATGAACATAATACTTTGGTAATATTTGCTTAACTAATCTGTACGAAAAACACTAATATACAAGGTCACAGGTTATGTTTACTTTATGGCAAAACAAGGGTAAACACTGTGGAGGAGAAGAAATAATTTTAAGGCCTGGTGATTGCATCTCTAGCAGGAGATGCTTAAATCACATTCATCCAAATTGGAACAAACTATGAAATATTTTAAAAATAGTCTTTTGATTAATGTCTCATGAGGGATTAGAAATGTAGGACCAATGAGTGGGATTTGGCCTGAAAACATTGTAAAATAGCTTTTAGCAAGCCTAGTGAGGCAGGAAGAGTACCTACCAAGGACTGTTAAGGAAATTCTTACATTGAAAAGGATGTTTACTTGTTTGCCAAAATCATTCATACTTACTGTGTGCCAGAAGCTGTCTACTTAATTGTGTCCCCTCATACAAAGAAAAGTAAGAGCTTAACCTATATGAAAAATATTTCAGAACAATGGAAAATACAAATGTATATCATTACTCTTATATACTATAGAACATAAATAATATGTACAGCAAAAGAGGATGTTTTTAAAGTGCTCTGATATTTCTGAGAATGGAATGATTAATAATTCTGTCCTTAAGGATTAAAGAAAGCTTTGGAAAGTAGGTGGTATTTGAACTGAAACATGCAGTATGGGAAACATTTCAAATGTGAATGAAGAAGTTTGTGTGCATTTTGTGGGGGGAAGGTGACTTCCGGGTGCAGTAGAGTCTTAGCAAATCACTAGTAACTGGTATGCAGTTTGCTTCTGGTTGTGAATCTGCAAAGGATGGATTGGTTCTATAGTAGACTACAAATGGCCACAAATCCTTTGTTGCTCCTCCCATTAAGAGGTATAGTGTATTTCCATATCCCTTGAATTTGAAATGACTTGCTTTGACCAAAAGAATGTAGGGTAAGTGATGTTGTATGAGTTTGGAGCCAGGCCTCGAGATCCTTGCAACCTCCTGTCTTACATTCTTGGAACAACCAAGTGTGAACAAATCTCAGTCAGATATCTGGAGAGGATATGTAGAGAATTGAGGCACCTTGATTGAAACCTGTCAATGCCAAATATGGAGTGAGACCATTATAGTTTATTTGACCACTGACAAATTATCAGTAGATTGTCCAGATGAGTCAGCCCACGTGAGATCAGTGCAAGGACAGCCCAGCTGATCTCAGTCAAGATTGCCGATTCTCAGAATCATGAGCTGATAAATGGTTGTTGTTTTTTTAAGCCACTAAGTTTTGGAAGTGGTCTATTGTCAAACAAAGGTAAATTGATATGAAACCACTTTATTGAGGACCTATAATGTGATACTAAAGTTTTTGGATTTTATTTTCAAAAAGTGGGGGACTTCGATATACTATCAATGAACAGGGGAATTTGAAATTAAAAACACATTACCATTGGGCTTCCCTGGTGGCGCAGTGCTTGAGAGTCCGCCTGCCGATGCAGGAGACGCGGGTTCGTGCCCCGTTTCGGGAGGATCCCACATGCCGCGGAGCGGCTGGGCCCGTGAGCCATGGCCGCTGGGCCTGCGCGTCCGGAGCCTGTGCTCCGCAAATGGGAGAGGCCACGACAGTGAGAGGCCC
>NW_006776226.1:625640-633452 GCF_000442215.2 Lipotes vexillifer | reverse complement strand
TTAATTAAAAAAAAAAAAAAAAAAAAAAAACACATTACCATTAACATTAGCACTCCCTAAAATGAAAAGCTTAGGTACAAATCTAACAGAATATGTACAAGCTCTGTATGAGGAAAACTACAAAACTCTGATGAACTGAATCAAATAAGAACAAAATAAATGGAGAGATATTTCATGCCCATGGATAGGAACAGTCTATATTGTCAAAATGTCATTTCTTCTCAACTTATTCTGTAGATCCAATGCAATCCCAATAAAAATCCCAGCAAGTTTTTTTGTGGATATCAACAAACTGTTTCTAAAGTTTATATAAAGAGGGAAAAGACTCAAAATAGCCAACATAATATGGAAAGAGAAGAACAAAGTTAGAGGACTGATGTGATCCAACTTCTAGACTTACCATAAAGCTACAGTAATCAGGAAAATGTGGTATTGTTAAAAAAAAAAAAAGACAAATAGATCAATTAAACAAAATAGAGATCCCCCAAACAGACCCATATAAATATAGTCAGCTGATCTCTGACAAAGAAGAAAAGGCAACACAGTGGGGCAAATGGTTTTAAAACAACTGGACGTCCACATGCGAAAAATGAATCTGAACACAGACCTTACACCCATCACAAAAATTAATTCAAAATTGATCACAGACCTGAATGGAGAATGCAAAACTATAAATCTCCTAGAAGATAACACAGGAGAAATCTTGGGTATGACAATGACTTTTTAAATATAACACCAAAAACGCAATCCATGAAAGAAATAACAGGTAAGCCGGACTTGATTAAATTAAAACCTTCTACCTGTGAAAGACAATGTCAAGAGAATGAGAAAACAAGCTACAGACTAGGAGAAAACGTTTGCAAAAGAAATATCAGATGAATGACTGTTATGCAAAATACATAAAGAATGCTTAAAATTTAACAATGAGAAAACAAATAACTGGATTAAAAAATGGGTCAAAGACATTAACAGGCATCTCACCAAAGAAGACATATAGGTGGGAGAAAAACATATGAAAAGATGCTCCACATTATGCATCATCAGGGAAGTGTGAATTAAAATGATGAGATACTACTACAAACCAATTAGAATGGTCCAAATCTGGAACATTGACAATACCAAATGCTGATGAAGACGTGAAGGAACAAGAACTCTCATTCATTGCTGGTGGGAATGCAAAATGGTATAGCCGCTTTGGAAGACAGTCTGGCAGTTCCTTACAAAACTAAATATCCACTTACCACATGATCTAGTAATCACACTCTTTGGTATATACCCAAAGGAGTTGAAAACTACATCCAAACAAAAATCTATATATGGATGTTTATAGCAGCTTTATTCATAGTTGCCATAACTTGGAAGGAACCAAGTTGTCCTTCAGTAGGTGAATGGATAAATAAACTGTGGTAAATCCAGACAGTGGAATATTATTCAGCACTAAAAAAAAAAAAAAAAAAAAGCTATAAAGCCATGAAAAGACATGGAGGAAACTTAAATGCATATTACTAAGTGAAAGAAGCCAAATCTGGAAATGCTATGTACTGTATGAGTCCAATTATATAACATTCTGAAAAAGACAACCCTATGCAGACAGTAAAAACAGCAGTTGCCAGTGGTTGGGGGAAGGGTGAGGAATGAATAAGCAGAGCACTGATGATTAGGGGGGCAGTGAAAATACTCTGTGTGATACTATAACGATGGATATGTGTCATTATGCATTTATCCAAATGTAAAATACTAAGCATGAACAATAATGTAAACTATGGACTTTGGGTGATAATGATGCATCAATGTAGGTTCATCAATTATAACAATGTACAATTCTGATGGGGAATGTTGATAATGGAGGAGGCTGTGCATATTGGAGGGTAAGGGGTACACGGGAAATTTCAGTACCTTCCTCTCAATTTTGCTGTGAAACTAAAATTGCTAAGTTCTTTAAAAGAAGTAGGGAGCCTGAAAATGACTATGCAATACAATTGTGTCTACCTACCTGCAACCTGACACAGCACAGCAGCTGTTATATAAATGTTTTCTGTCTTGCTAAGTTGCACCTTTCCTGGTCCTTTGGCTAGAGAGAGCAGGATTTTGTTGGGCCTTGCTTCTTCTGCACCTGTTAGTACTGTCTATCAGCGATATATAGACAAAAAGAAAACCCAAGAAATTCCGTCACCATGCTGTTTTTTGATCCCAATGCTTCTAGCCAGCTTTCCATCTTTTATGAGCCTTTCAGAGCCTCTTAAGTGTGTTTGTATATAATGTCCAGGGTTTTCAGTTATACTTAGTGGGAGAAATAAGGAAAAGTATATCTACTCCATTTTTCCAAAATTGAAAATCTCACAATTTCACTTTTGTTTCCTTTTCTCATCTTAGTTAGTACTCAATTTATGTTTCCACTTGAACTAAGAATAAAACACCAGGTCACAAGTTAAGTAAATACTGTATATCAAACAAAAGGTATTCTCCAAAAATACTCAACTTCAATGACTTTCCAGGTCTTTTGACTTATGGTGATCCTCCAGATTTTATCTCCTGATTCTTTGGAAAAGTTTTACACAGCAGTTTTAGTCTAACTCATCTTTAAATTTTGGAGTCTCCTTTTCTTCAGGGAAGAGTCCTCATTCTAGCTTCCTCCCTTGATTCTATGGTAAACCCAATTGGGACCAGCCAGGATCTAGCCTCTGGTGAATGTGTAATGATTTGGGAGAATCAGACCATAAGCTTCTTCCCAAGGGCAATAGCTAGTAATTTGTATTTCTTGAATATGTTGTTAACCTTTGAGCCAAATGTTTGGTGTATGATAAGTGCTCAATAGACTAATAGACAAATTCTTACCATTGCAATTCTATTTGAAGTTTTGTGTTGGGAAAAAATAGAGTAGGATGTGAAGTGTTCTTCAGATCTATTCCCTGCCTTGCACTGCTAGGCTTTGTATCACAGGGGGATCACCTCTATTAAATTAATTTTCCTAGGCTCCTTTGCAAACTGTTTCTACTTTTATTGGGACAATGGAAAGTGCTCGTGGGGAATTGGAATGTAGGAAGCTAGGATAATTTCTCCCCTCTCTCTTTGTTTTGGGAGGTATCTTTGGAAGTGATTCTGACTCCTTAGTAGACATAGCTCTTTTTTCTCCTAATCTTTTTTTTTTTTTAAATTGGAGTATAATTGCTTTACAATGTTTAGTTTCTGCTGTACAATGAAGTGAATCAGCTATATTTTACATATATCCCCTCCCTCTTGGATCTCCCTCCTAAACCGCGCCCCCCCCAATCCCGCCCATCTAGTTCATCTCAGAGCACGGAGCTGAGCTCCCTGTGCTATACAGCAGGTTCCCACTAGCTAGCTATTTTACACATGGTAGTGTATATATGTCAATCCTAACCTCCCAGTTCATCCCACCCTCCCCTTCCCACCATGTCCGCATGTCCATTCTCTGTGTCTGCGTCTTTATTCCTGCCCTGCAAATAGGTTCATCTGTACCATTATTTTAGATTCCACATGTATGCATTAATAAACGACATTTGTTTTTCTCTTTCTGACTTACTTCACTCTGTATGACAGACTCTAGGCCCATCCACATCTTTACAAATGACCAAATTTCATTCCTTTGTATGGCTAATAGTCCATTGTATATATGTATCACATCTTCTTTATCCATTCATCTGTCGATGGACATTTAGTTTGCTTCCATGTCCTGGAAGCAAGTCTCTAGCTTGTCAACATTAAGGTTGAACATATCATTCTCCAGTTTGGGATTTTAAAGGAAAATTGAAGACAATGTAACAACTGAATATTTTAAAAGAAGAGTCAATAGAGATCAAGGAATTCTAATATATTTTCCTTTTTTTAAATAAATACATAAAGCTCTTTACCATTTCCCTCAATTATTTTAATTAACATTATAGTCAGATCTTTCAGAGCATCATTATACCAATTTTCACAGCCTGATGTAAGGACTCATTTCACAGAAATAACCATGACTAGCATTAATAGATGAATGTCAGTGTCATAACACAAGATTATAAGGCATATTTACATCATCTTAACATACATACAGAACACCATACACATACACAAAAAAATCACAGATCCAGAACAAATAAGATTCAATCTCCTAGACAGCTTACATTTATAGGCTTTGCCTGAACCTTTCTTTTTTTTTTTTTTTGCTATTTTTTCATAATTTTTTTCTTTCCAAGCAGCAAACAAATCTTCCCTATGTCTTGTGAATTATTTGTAACATTGTGCTCATGCAAAAATAATACTTGTTTTATTGCATTAACATTTAAACAGTTTTGGATTTGGGTCCCAAAACCATGATCTAACATTTTACTTGATGTGGCTTCATCCATATTGTCACTTTACTTGGAGTGATATGATGATTTGTTTTTGGTGAGTTATAAAATGACAAACATGACCACAGTTCAAAAATCAAGATTCTAAGCTTCTTGGTCATGCACATTTTGCTTTCATTCTTGCAAAATGGTTTGAATGAGGAACACCATTTGATTCAACATTTATGAGTTTTCTTTTTTAAAAATCATATTTCTAAAAACAACAACAACAACAAAAAGAATGAAAGAAAATACTGTCCCACATCCACTGTTCACAAAAAGGAAGAGCAGCAAGAATCACACTGACCATTGTTAGTACACAGTCAGGTGGTGACACTGTAGTAAACACTGAACGTCATTGAAATACTGCAGGAATGTGATAATTACTATAACCCATACTTCTGTAACAGTTCAGACTGCCACTGGCGTTTGCGCTCTGGAAAATAATCTGGAATGTGGATTTTTTTAAAATCCTGAATACACTTTTTCATTTCTTCTTCCACACTTAGCTTCTCACAGACTTTCTTTTTGGAAAGATTGGTTTCCCGGGATTTGCTGATGAGTGTCTGAAAGAGTTCACTGTTTCTGCGTTTGTCTGGTGGGGGCATCCATTGCACAGGTGCTTTTTTGGAAGGACGATCCAATGTTAAGGTGTTAGGTTGGTGAGCTGTCGCCTGCTGGGCACTGGGTGGGTTGTCCTGGGGAGTGCTTGCCTCTGAGTGGCTGTCACAACTGGAAGTGGAGAGCTCATTACAGGAAGTCCCACTCTCACTTCCTTTATCTGTGACTTTGTCATGTTTCCTATCTTCATGCTCTTGTTTAGGTGACACTATTTTCTGAGATGGTCCTAAAAAGGAAAAAAGGAGTAGAAAAACTGAGTAAGAAGTGGGAAGGTCAAATTAAACAAGCTTTATATTTTTTATATTAAACCAAGAACATTTAAGAAAAATGCCGTTTGTTGCACTAGTTTATATTTGAAGGATTAAATACAACACCTGGTGTTGTTAATGTATATTGAAACATGCAACATGGTGATTAATTATTTATAACAATAAAATTCGGGAGGTTTGCTTGATAAGCATTTATGCCATAATAGATTTTCAGTAACTTTATGCCAAAAGAGATTTTTGCTATTTCAGTTACTAGTTACTGAAATCTGAAAAAAGATATCATATATAAATATTTTGCTAGTCCCATAACTATTTCACTAGACAGTTCAGTTCTGTTTTAGCGAATGGCATGAGTTGTCCTTTGCATATATATTTCACCATTATAAAAGCAGAAAGTGGGCTTCCCTGGTGGCGCAGTGGTTTAGAGTCCGCCTGCCGATGCAGGGAACACGGGTTCATGCCCCGGTCCGGGAAGATCGCACATGCTGCGGAGCGGCTGGGCCCATGAGCCATGGCCGCGGAGCCTGTGCTCCGCAACGGGAGAGGCCACAACAGTGAGAGGGCCACGTACCGCAAAAAACAAAACAAAACAAAACAAAACAGAAAGCACCATTGTTCTATTTCACAAAGTAGCAGCATTCTCCAGGCCCAGAAGTGCAATAGCATCATTTGTGCTTCTAAGAGAGAGGCTGGTTTAAATCTTATCCTCCATTTCTTAATCTTGCTTCCTGTCTATTTCCTTGGAGAGAATTATGAAAGTGATGTAAAATATATATGTGCCTAATATTATGCTGAAAAATAGGGTTGAAATATAATATTCTCTTAAATTACAAGGCTTACCATTTGAGGTAAATTACCTAGGAGGACAATTTTCAGAAAGTGATAGTTTGCCAAGATAATTATTTCAAATACACAAACAGTTTATTTCCAAGAGGGAGCATATATTATTCTCTTTGACTCTGCTGTGGGATTAGGACCTCCATCTAACATTTATTGAATACCACCACCTACCCAGAACTATAATAAAACCTTGATTTAACTGGAGCCCAACCATTCAGAAATATGTTACCCAAATCTTATTTTTTTCTTGTAGTCAACTTTTATGAACAAGTTATATAAATCAGAATTGAAGGGAAATCAATATTTTAAGCAATTGCCTAGGGGATTCTGCTGTGCAGCCAGAATTGAGAACAACTGATCTAATTCAGAGGTTTCAACTTTAGCCACATATGGAATTACTTGGAAAGCTTAGATTATTGATGCCTTGGTCTTAACCTCAGACAACCTGCTTTAATGAAATGCTACCTGACCATCAGGTCATTTAATAAATTCAGGTGATTTCAACATGCAGTCAAGATTATGAGCCTTTCCTCAGTCTAACATACATGAATTGAGTTAATAACCAATATGAATAGTTTATATTAGTCAGAAGGTGGGGAAACAAACCAACAAAAATACTTTTCATAATAGCACTTACTATGTACTACCCACTGTTGGATGTTATCACCAATTTTCCTATTTTAAACCAGAAGAAAAAAACATTGATACCAGACATTTAGTTGAGTGGGATTAAAGATTTTTAAAAGTTTTAGAACCTTATTGGAGTGATGAAAATATTCTATATCTTGACTGTAGAGTTAAATACAGGACTGTATACATTTGTGAAAACACAGAATTGCAGAGCTAAAATGGATGGGTTTTTCTGTATGTAAACTATATCTGAATTAACTTAACCAAAAACATACAAAAAATCCAAAAAGCTTTAAAGAATGTGTACTTATTTGAGAGACAGTGTTAACCAATATTTCATACTTCCTTTGTCCACAATACAGTAAAAGCAGAACAAATGCAGATGCTTATGAAAGCTTAGTAAGAAAGTGCACTAATACATTTCAGAAGCATTTGCAACCATGGATTAAAGAAACAGACACAAACAGTTGTTTCCTTTAAGTCTCTGCCATTTTCATTTATGGTAAGAGAGAAAGGGGGTGAATCTGAGGGATGGGGGTGGAGAAGATACACTTCCTAATACTCCTTGCTGACTTACCCACATCCATTTCATACCCTCCACTGTCTTTAGTGGCTGATATGGGCACAAACCATGTCCTTAGGCTCCCCTGCCTTGTGGTTTTCAGTTGGATTCAGCCAGTGATAAAGACTGGCAAGATCATGCACTACCTGACCTCACCCCCAGGATTTCTGTGATCTGGTTTCATCTTTGGACCAAAAGGCACAGCCCTGTCTGGCAGCTCTCTCCACTTCTCTCCCCTTCCCCCCCCCCCACCCCTCTTTCTGGATTCCATTAAACTAGGCTCACATCTTCAGGCCTACAGGTATCAACCATTTCCACTGTAACTGGCATGAAGGTATTGCCTACACTGTTACAAACTGACAATATTCAACTGTGCTCAAATTACTCAATTGGATATGCCTTCTCTTTCTTCTGGGACCTTGACTGATAGACCCATACTGGTCATTAACCATCCATTGACTAGAAGGGTGTTATTTGTAGGATCAGTTTTTTTTTTTAGTGGCATCAGGTTTTAGTGGCAATAATATTGAAAAGGGAGTGAGTTTGAAGTCCTGCT
>NW_006776226.1:591806-625630 GCF_000442215.2 Lipotes vexillifer | reverse complement strand
TGAACTGGAATCAAATTCCAGCTCTCTGGCGAATAGTCTTGTGGCCTTGAGCAAGATACTTAGCTTCCCTAAGTCTCAACTTATCTATAAAATGGTAGTAATAGTACTTCCCTCATAGGGTTATTTTGAGATTAAATAAAATACCATACAAAAGGGCCTAGTACAGTAATTCTCAACATTGAGAGTATATCATTATAATTTTTTAAAAAATGTACATATGTTCAGTCCCATCTCTGGAGATTTTAAGTTTGCTGAAGGGTTTGTGTGTATGCATTTATATGGAGGTCAGAGTGGTGAAGGAGGTATAGCATCTGCTTATCTAATTATCTTAATGGCAGAATGTGATCCCAAGCTGGCATGATGCCCAGCAGCCTAGTAAAATGTAGGATATAAATAAATGGTTTTTACCCTTTCTGTCAATCTTCTGCATTTCTTTAACCAGAAATCTCCATAGAGGAATCTAAGATTTTCATTCCCAATAATGACTAAAGGATTAAATTGCAAATACCTGGGAAAACCAATTTATGTTTAAGGATAAATGATTGATGAGAATTTTTTTCCTGTTAATAGGCAGGGGAATAGAGCATTAGATAAAGATACCCAGGCAGAAAAGTAATAACATCACAGAGGAAGACAGTACAGAAAGAGGATACTAGGTACCTCCAAAGCAAATGGTTCATTCTGTTTTTATTCACTGGGGAAAAACTGTTTAATGAGCTAAGCTAGCTGTTTATATACAGAGCTATATAAAGTCCATGTGTCAACTAAATAAATTATATACAGTTATTATGCCTAATGGCATTATAATTTATTCATGGTAATAAGACTCTTCCCCATCCCCTACCCAAAATACACACAAGCAAATGCAGACTCCACAATACAGTAGGATGCAACATATGTATGATGGAAATGGATTGCTCTTGTTTGTAGTATAAGATGGAAACTCAAGGAAGACTTCTTTGAAGAAGGCATTGATCAGTTTAGCCAACAGAATTTTATTGAGCACCACTACGTTCCAGGCACCGTGCTGGGATCTAAAGGAAGCACATAATGGGTGCTCCAGTGAAGTTCACAGACTATTTTATGGTATTTTATAACATAAAGTGTTTAAAATGCATGCTGCACTGTAGAATATCTTCCACTATAGACTTTAAACTCTATGAAAAAAAATGGAGGTGGGAACCCGAATTTTCTATGGTCTTAAAAGCATCTTTTTTTTTTTTTCCAAAAAAGAACTTGGAATGGGTACAGATATTAACAAGAATTAATAAATTTACACTTTTATTTCTCATCCCTCCTACTTCTTAAGTTATCTTTGGCAAGATGGACTCCCAATCAAGAGACCAAATAGGTTCAGATGTTTACTTAAGAGAAAATGCATAACTTAATTTTGTCCACAATTTTTGGTTTGTTTTTGAAGTGTAATTGGTCTACAGAGCTATGTTAGTTCCTGTTACACAACATAGTGATTTAATATTTCTATACATTCCAAAGTAGTCACCACAATAAGTCTATTTATGTCACCATACAAAGATATTACATAGTTATTGACTATATTCCCCACATTGTACATTTCATACCTGTGAGTCATTTATTTTGCAACTGGAAGTTTGTACCTCTTAATCTCCTTCACCTATTTCCCTTATATATATATATATACCACATCTTCTTTAGCCATTCATGTATTGATTGGCACTTAGATTCCTTCCCCATCTTGGCTATTGCAAATAATGCTGCAATGAATATAGAGGTGCATGCATCTTTTCTAGTTAGTATTTTCATTTTCTTTGGGTAAATATCTAGGAGTGGAATTGCTGGATCATATGTTAGTTCTATTTTTAATTTTTTGAAGAACCCACTTTTTTTTTTTTTTTTTTTTTTGTTTTTCTTGGGGGGGGAGAGGGAGGGAAGGGGAGAAACCACTATTTAGACACTAATAAAATTTATTAAGTCCATATCTCATTGCTTTCTCCTGGATTCAGTTCTCTTCTTGCTCTATGCTTACTTTAGGAGGGATTTCAAAGAAGGTCTTTACATGGTCTTCCCGGACCGGGGCACAAACCCGTGTTCCCTGCATCGGCAGGTGGACTCTCAACCACTGCGCCACCTGGGAAGCCCAAGAACCCACTTTTGAATGTATAGAATACTATGATAGTTCTTTGTATAAATCATTAAGGGTAATAGTCTCCTTTTGATTTATGTCAGAATTTTTGATGATGCATAATATATTATATATTATAATTGCTATTTGATTAAGCATACTTTAAATCATTACTGATAACAGTGGATTGAAATTGGGACAAAGATATAACAATAAAATGATTTATGTGTTTTTTATGACATTAAATGTAAGAAAAATAAATGAATTAAGAGGAAATAATAATTTGCTCTGGTTGCTTAGTTTTCTGTGGATGCCTGCTAATTGTAGGCTTCCAGGGATAGTTTAAAACTTTACGTCATTCCATTCAATGAGCCAAAGCCACTTGAAATGCCTTAAGCACAACATGAATAATAATTTAAATAGCACTAAGTCCTGAATATATGGGAACAGCATGATTGTCAGATACTTCTCTGTGTTTCTTCCGATAATAATATAATCAAATATATATCTAAGTGATCTTCGTAAAAGCATTTTGCCCTCTGAGTTGCAGCATCAATCAGACAGCATAAGAAAAGAAAACGAAGTATGATTTGGTGGCTTAATCAGCTGGGTTTTCTTCCATCACATAAAGAGACTAATGAATAATTATTAGAATAGGCAACAAATCAGTGAACAAGCAAATCTCACACCTATTTAAGATTTAACTTTAAAAAGGAATTAGTTATTTAAAAGTCCAATATATGTGTGCAGCTAGAAACTTTCCAAAAAGTATTTGGAAAATTAAATCTTCCACTTTTCAGTTGGCTATGTGCCATTAAATAGACTAGAATTTTCATCCAGGAGTTGATTGTCTTTCAGGGGGTTTTATAGCCTTACCTAGGAGACCCGCAAGCCAGCTACCTAGGTCATGCTGCTTCACAACTAATTTTTAAAAGAACAGTCAGTACACACATGCACACACACGTAACATACATTCTTTTCCTTTATTATGCTCACACCTTTCTTCACTGTGGGAAAAGCCTTGGAAGATCTGAGTCTGAGCTTGTCTCAGCCTCTCTAGGCAAGTACTTTGTGCTGGTCATATCACCTCTCTAATATTTGGTCTTGCTGGTTAAAATTTTTGGCTTGGCCCCTAGATTCATTTACGTTATAAAGTTCTATAATTCTAAATTATACAATGAATAGGAAAGATTTTTCCATGTAGTAAAATTCTAATCAAATATTAAATATAAAACATGAAAGAGTCCCCGTTAATAGAAATTACCTCTTAGAATGGAGAAACAAATTCAATTTCAACTTAAGTACTTCGCAGAATTACAGGGTTCAAGGAAAACTTTCTTCCACGTTCATTGATAGGAAGGGTAGTTCTAGAAGACATTATCAACTTACATTTGTTTCATTAAATCTATCCTTGTCACTGAAACGCCAGCAATGAGAATGACGCTTAAGGCAACACAGTGCAGATTGGCTGAGCTCACAACCTAGTTCAAGGACTTACTAGGTGTGCTTTTTTGGCCAGGTTACTTACTTTCTTTGGGCCTCTGTTTTCTCATGTTTAAACTTCACTGAGTTGCAGCAAGGATTCAATGAGCTAGCACATGTGAAGTACTCAGGATGTGCCCGGCAAGTGTAAATGCTCACAGTGTTCATTGTTATTATTATACAGAATAAACATCCAGTGCTATTTGGCTATAGTATGGCATAGCTGTTTATCTGAATATTGACAGTACTGACTGAGGAATCCAAATATTTCCATTCTAATTTTGGTCCACACATAGTGCCCATGAACATATGAATTTCAGGCAAGTCACTTACTTCTCTAAGCCTGAGCTTTTTAGTCTATTAAAAATGAAATATGAATAGTAATTCCTAGTCATATAGCCATAATAAGAAAGAAAATAATAGATGTCAAAGCAATTTTGCTGTAAAGTTCTCTATAAGTGATTTGAGAGGCTATTAAGTATTAAATTCTCATGTCCAAAAAGGAACTTATTTGAGAAAATAAAACACAAACGCTCTCTTTTGTGTGAATTAAAAGTAATAGTAAAAACATTAAATTAAACAAAATATACTACATTGAAGGCATCACAGTGGGACAAAACTTGTAAGACTGGGCAAAATGGGGTTTTCAATTAATTACATTGGGTTTTATTACACTGATAGAAAAAGGAGGAAATGATAGCTTTTTAAGTCATTTGGGTGAATAGTGTCGTACAGAAATTAATCATTAATATTTTTGTCTTTAAAAAAGGCACGTGACTACTGGGTAGTGCTGGGTGTAGACACATTCAGTACTAGTACTTCCTTATTTTTTTCTCAGAATACACTGGGATTTCTAAGTAAGGTCTATGTGGATAACTGCACACTTGAAAAAAACTTTTATTTTAATCTCTTTACCTGCCTAGTGATGATAAAAAAGACTGAATATGTAAAATGTGTCTTCCACAGGCACAATCCCCAGAAGGGAAATTACCCTTTAATAGTACTAAACTCAATGGTGTGTGAATGGCTATGTGGTACTTGAACAGAATGAACCAGTTTGTCTTAAATATTAGCACCACATGCCTCTTAAGTATTAAGCAGTTTAGTCAAAAAGGGAAAAAGTCCATTTCAATTTGATAAACATTTGTTGAGCAGCTACTATGTACCAGGCCTCACAGTGTTAGTTTCAAGAGGAAGGACACACACACACACACACACACACACACACACACACACACACAGAGTCCCTGGAATCAAGTAGTCCAGGCTTAGTGTGACAAGCACAGTAATGCAGCTATATCTAAAGTGTGAATGGGACAGGAAGGAGAGAGCAGGAGTAAATGGTGATTGGAATGAGCTAAGGAAAGGGGATCATTTTTAATTCATCAGTTAAAATCTGCATATAAACTATAGTCAGCCATCCTCTGTATCTGTGATTCCCCCCTTAACTGAAGTAACGCAAACTAAATTGAAACTTAAAGATCATATGGGAGATGCATTCATCTTAGAGTAAAAAGGCTATTTGAATGAATAAAAGCTAATTTTTATTTATTTATTTATTTTTATTATTTAAAAAAAAATTTTATTTTTTTTTAAGTTTTTTTGTTAGTTATCTATTTTATACATATTAGTGTATATATGTCAATCCCAATCTCCCAGTTCATCCCACCACCACCACCCCCCCACTTAAAAAACTAATTTTTATATGAGAAAAATTAAACTCATTTCTTTATGTTTTTTATAATCTCTACTATCATTACTTGACCACTTCTATGAATGAGAGTGAATAGAAAAGAAAAGTAAAGAAGGGTAATTTGCAAAGTGAAACATTTTGTGGTATTCTTTCTTCCACACTGACATGATTGGCCACTAACCCACTCTTCTGATTCTTCTTGTACCTGTTAACTTTTTACTCTACCTTTTTATTTACAGTGTGTCTCCCTGTCCTTAAATTGTAAATGCCTTGAAGACAGAAGCTGTGCCTTTGTAGCCTATCATGAAGCCTTCATCAGAGTAATTGCTTAACCAAATTAATAAAATGAAAATGATCTTCACTCCTCTGAATTTCTATAGTGTCTACTACTGACTGAATTTCTATAGTATCTACTACTGACTATATCATTTGTTTGGTACTTAGCATTCACTACCTTTATGTTACTAAATATTCACCTAAATGACCACTGAGTAGTAATGATGCTCCCATAATCCACACACAAATGTCCGTTCCAAAGTCACATATCCAGTGTCCTATCTTCCTCAAAAGGGTTATACAGTTGACCCTTGAACAACACGGAGGTTAGGGACACCCTCTGTGCAGTTACAGTCAGCCCTCCATACCTGTGGCTCCTCCGTATTTATGGTTCTGTACCCTCAGATTCAACCAACCGTGGATCGCGTAGTACTGTAGTATTTACTATTGAAAAAATTTGCATATAAGTGGACCCACACAGTTGGAACCCATGTTGTTCAAGGGTCAACTGTAATTTCCATGAGGTCAGAGACTGTGTCTTAAGTTTCCTTGTATCACTCAGTTCAGGAGGCTGATTTGTTTTATCATTGAATCAAAGATACTAATAAGTGAATAAGAAAAAGTAATGTAGCACTAGGAAAAAATATACGAGAAAATATACATTTAATGGAACGTATTTTGGAGGAAGTTTTAAAAGTAATCTTATCGCCTTCCTCCCATTCTATAAATCTGTATCTTCCTGTTAGTTATATCTATAGATTATACGCAAGTCACCTTTGAATACCCAATGGATTCATCTTTTATTTCCAATTATTTTCCAAGTCTTTTTAATTCTACTCTTACACTGGCACTTGAATCTACTCCTTCATTTCTATTCCCATTTTCACCACTTATAACTGGTTTTTCATAATTTCCTACCATTTCTTAACCAGTTCTCTGACTCCATTTTAGTTCGATTTCAAACTATTCCCTACATCATTGCTAAATAAATATTCCTAAAGTCTAATTCCATGTACAAAACCCTTCTAAATAGTTCCTTTGCACACAGAATGAAAACTCTGTGCCACATTTTGGCACTGAAAACTGTCCTCAGTGTGACCCAAATGATTATTGCAGCCTATCTTGTATTGCTCCCCATATATCAGCCAAAATACACTTATTGTTCCTGGTAAATGCCTTGCTTTATCCAAGCTTATTTCCCTCCTTCTGGATTGTATACCTTCCTTGCTCCAAAGGAAAGTAACATTTTCAAAGCCTGCTCCAAATGGTGCTTTCAGCATCAAACCTTCCATTCTCACATTTGGATGTGATTTCTTGTTATTTCCTGCTCTCTAATGACCCACTGCACTTTGTTTGAGTCTACCAAGTATTGAGCTTATCTTGTCTCAAATAATAGTTATTTTTATACTAATTTTAACTTGCATCCCTGAGTTCTGCCCCACAAGACACACACACAAACACTCATACAATCTCTGTTAGTCATTATGGAAGAGAGATTTTATTTTATCTTTGTATTTCCTGGAGCTCCACCCTCATGACAAGGCTCATAATTATTCAGTAACTATTGAACTGAATTAAGTGAAATTAGTATAATCTACAAAAGAATGTCTAAGCACATAGGGAATTTTTTTATCCCCAAAGAAGTTTTGTTTTGTTTTGTTTTAACTAAAAAAGATAAACCCAAGTATAACTAAGCTCATAGGGTATAACAAAACCAAACAAAAAATAAGGGTGAAGATATGAACTTTCAGCAGTGATCTATAAGAAGGACCTCACAGTCTCTCTAGTAAGTGAAAATATTCTTTTAAGAAAGTCCCTATGTTATCTCCTTCAGGTTACAAAAGAGAAGTGAAAAGTTTTGGGGAACCACATATAATAAGGGAAGACATTTTTCTTTGTTGTGCAGAGAATTCTACATCACTTATGTGATTGTACCTGATGCTTGCACATAAATATGCCTAGGAGAAAAGGTATTAAGTGTTCACTTGTCCATTCAGAATCCTTGTCACATGCAAAATGTTTACCAACACCTTGCAAGAAGTCTACATTTAAAACTTGTCTTCATATTCACTCACGGGAGCTAAGATTCTGTGGCACATGTACCCATTTTGTATTATAAAATAAAAATAATAAACAAGAACTCCAGAAAGATGCCCTGGCTTCTTTCGAATCTTAAGATCTGCTCATTCCCAGGTTTCCAAATTTGAATCCACCACACCCTATTATTGATGGATGTCTGACATTTTCCCCATGTGCCGAAGGAGCCATCTTCTAATGACCTCCTTTATCACAGGCACATACCGTATATATAAGAGGGATAATTTACCTGGCTTTCAAATTTGTGAACACAAGCCCACTCATGCTTGTTCCATATCTGTAACTTGTGGATCTTAATACCTACATGGTGCTTGGCAAGGATTGAGAGGTTGTATCCACAGCACATCTGATGGCTGTGGGAGGATAAAAAGGAGCCCTGTAACTATAGGTTGGGGTGCACTTAGGGTGTGCTGTGTATAACAAATTGAAATGAACAAAAATCCATGCTGGTTGTAAGTTATCCTTGCCTGTTATAAACTACTAAAAGAAAAAACCTGATGACAACAGAGGAAGCAGAGTTTGTGAGGAGGCAAAAACAAAACAAAACAAAAGGAAACAAACAAACAAACAAACAAACAAAACCAGGCTAATACTCTTGGGTCCCAGGAGCAGCAGTGATTGCCGGCAGAAAGTCATAGCTAAGGGGATTTGCTTGTCAGATCTCTTCAGAATCTGAATGCCTTCCTACCAATAAACATTTTCAAGTATTTCCAACAATGGCCAGCGAGATGCCACTTCTTATAGCTGCCATACTGTTTAATGTGAGTGCCACCTCTTTTCCCTTTGAGATGTATAAAAGTGTACCTGTTATAGAAGCAGCTATACAGTGAATGGAAAAAGGAAACATAAATGTTTACGGCAGGGTTTAATTTCATGTGTGACAACGAAAAACTGCTCAGCCTTTGAAAATAGCAAGACAGTGTTTGAAGTAAAGTTCTGACACCTACTAGCTATGTGCCAAAATGTATCTTTGAGATTCATTTTCCTATTTTGCTTAAGAAGGATTAAAACTATGGTACCTCCCTCCTAGAACTGCTTTAAGGAAGGATATGTATGAGGAAGATCCTAACAGTAGGCTGAAAAGTGGCCCCAGAAAATACATCCCGTCCTAATCCTTGGAACCTGTAAATGTCACCTCATATGACAGTCTTAGCAGTTGTGATGAAGGATTTGGGGTTGGTGAAATTATTCTGGATTTTCCGGTTGGACTCTAAATTAATTACAGGTATCCTTGCAAGAAGGAGTTAGAGGGAGATTTCATACACATACAGGAGGAGGATGCAATGTGGTCACAGAGTCAGAGATTGGAGTGATTTGGCTGCAAATCAAGGAATGCTGGCAACCACCAGAAGCTGGAAGGGGCAATTTTTCCCTGGAACCTCTGGAGGCAGTGTGGCACTGCTGTCACCTTGATTTCAGCGTGGTGAAAATGACTTTGCCCTTCACCCTTCTGGAACTATGAGACAATAAATTTCTGTTGTTTTAAGTCACCAAATTTATGGTAATTTGTTACAACAGCCATTGGAAACTAACACAAGTCTATTTAGTCTAATGTCTGGCCCTTGGTCAATGTTGAGTTATGGTATTTATATAAGTGAACATGGTATTATCCTTAATAACTGGATGATGTTGGATCTGAATTATAGGATCCTAGTTTCTCGACTAAAACACAATCTCTTGCAATCTCTACCAAAATGTCATCCTGTATCTTTTCCAAATAATAGCCTTAAGATTTTGGAAAACAGTTATCATGTCTAGTCTAAGTTTTCCCCAATTATATAAATCAACTATTATTTGCGTAATGAATTTTATAGTTCCCTAACGACGTCACATCTGTTCCCACAATACACTCTTCTCTTTCTACACACACACACACACACACACACACACACACAAACACACACACTCACACTCACCTTCCCCACTCTACATACACACATTTTATATATATACATATATCACAAACTGTCTCTCATCTATAACTGATTCCATACACATGTCTAGCACCTGACCATTCTTTGACATACTAGAACCAGATTTTACCGCTTTCTGGACATCTAAACTTCAAACACCATATGCCAAAAAATGACAAATGACCTCACTATTCTTTCCCCTATAAACCAGTTCCTCCTCTAACGTTTTCTTTTTTATAAAAGCACCACAATCTTCTGAATCTCATAGGTTTGAAATCTTAGTCATCTTCATTATTCCTGTTCCTACCCCTCTATTGATCCCTTCCTCACATGAACAGTTACCTAACCCTACTGAGTGCACTTTGATAGCATCTCAATCATTTCCCTCATTTCAGTTGTCACCCTCACAATTATGATCCTCATTAATCTTTTGTAATGACCTTTTAACCTCTTACTGAATCTACTGAAATGACATTCTAGAGATTTTTTCATCTCTAATATCTACCTCCTGTTATCCAGGCTGAGAACCTAGATACATATCACCGAAACATAGCTCTTCTTATAGTATCTGTTCTCTGATAATGACAATGGCTTTCAAAACAAATCCAAATTTCTTACCGCATAAACAAGACTTCCTATGACATGGTCCCAGTTTAAACTCCAAAACTCATTTTCTATTACCAACCTATTCAAGCCAAATTAGAGATAATTAGTATTATCTTAAACACCATGTGTATTTTTGTCTTCACCTATGCAAATGATAGGTTGATCTCTGTTTTGTATCATACTTATACATATGGAGTAAATTCTTTATTGCCTGTGTGTGTATGTGTGTATGTGTGTCTGAAAATATATGTGGCGCCCCTAACCATCTTATGTAATAGACTCCGAGCCCAAGGAGTATATTTATAACCTAGACTGGGACAACCATAATACCTTACCCACCCAGCCCCATATTCTAAGGCGAAGATGACAGGTAGGAGGCAAGCAACCTGGGTAGTTCAATAGCAGGAAATCCCTGGGATATTTTAAACTTTTGATGGGGGGAAAGAAAGAGAAGACCTTTACATGTCTGGTGAAACGCTCTTGGATGTGACTTCAGATGACTAAGTGCCCAGCCCCCAACTAGAGTAGAAGAAAATGAGAGAGGAAAGGAAGCCTTAACAGTGTTGGAGGTGTCTGACTCAGTGATCCCTCTAGCCAGTTCCACCTGTTGGACAAGTATTTTAGACAGAATAAAATATTAATCTCACCAGAAAAATCCTTTTTATAAACCTGTTTAGATATTTTATTAGATGCAAACAGCCTTGAAATATAACTGAAATCTCTCTTCTTGAAGCAAGTTGAGTGACATGGTTGTATTCGTCATTGGAAAACTCTGATGCTTAATGCTTAATGCATAAACAAATATTTTATGTTACTGGTCAGAAAAGTTGGGGAAATTTAGAATGAGTTAGGCAGAAATAAATATATAATCAGTGTGTATTTATGAACAAATCATTTCAAAAGTAATATACACAACTGAAAGCCTGTCAAGGATTTACTTTTATTCTACTAATGGGACCATGGGCCCCCATCCCTGTGTTAAAACCTGTGACCAGTGTGGGGAAGGCACTGCTATTGTTCCAGACCTATCCTCATCCATTCCTCAGTCCTGGGGGAAAAGGTCTGTTTCAAGAAGGAGACTGGGGTGCAAAGTAAATACAAAGATACACACACACACAAAGTTGATATTGCTTTATTATGTAAATGTGCTTAAATTAAAAAATCATGATGTTTTGGAGTAAAGTAACTGTTTTGCACCATCCCATAGCAACACATCACCGTGTGTCATGTTTTTCTGTGTGTCACTAGTAAAGGAGATGAGCTGAAGCAAACATAATAATACAAGCAGGACAGTTTTATACTTAGTTCATATTTTACCAAGTGAGTCAAAGGTTGTACTGATACTGAACATTTATTGAACGCTTACTATGGACCAGGCACCATGCTAAGTGCAATATGCTAGCATTGTACCTACAACTCACAATAACTTTATAAAGGAAGCACCTATTATGACTATTTTACACATGAGGAAAGCGAGGCATAGAGAGGTTATATTACCTGATGGGTCACATTTGGAAGTGGCAGAAACAGGAGTCAGAGGCAGATGTCTGACTTCAGAGCTTATGCTGAGTTAGGCTCTGAGATACATTGCCTCAAAAACCCTGAAAACATTGTTAAAGCCATGAAATCCTAAACTAGATCTACAACTGGTCATGAATTTCAAGCCCTGAAAAGATTAAACTCAGATGTACATCTGTGAAAATTCTGGGATAAAAGTGTCTAACTCTACTTGACTATGATAATTTCTGTAGATCATTTGTAATATTCAATTATGTTATAACATGTCTATTTGAAAAAAAAACAAATTAAAAAGTCTAAATGTGTAAAAATGCAGATTGTGCTTTCTAACTCAGTTTCTTGAGATTATTACTGGGACCAAAACACTTTAACCAGGAAACCTGTAACAAATGTAAGATTTTCCCATTTTGAAACAAATGCTTATGTTGTTATATCTTCTGAAGCACATATTTTTGTACATTTAGATCTATAAAAAAGGCTCTTTTACATTAACTGGATAGGCACAGATCAAGAAACAAGTATGGTTTAAACAAGTACGGTTTAAATGAAAATTATATATTTAAATGTGAATTCCACTTTAAACTTTACAGAGTGAAAATAATTAAGAAAGAGATAAGAAGATGTAGAATTATAGCATTAAAGAAACAGAGAGGATGAGGGAATTATCTCAGGACTCATGACTTGCCAAATTCTATAATATATTCCAAAATATCAGAATTAGATTTGTATAATAAGGCATCTTTAAGACTGAACCTTTCAGTGATGTGTGTCTCTTGATCAGGAAAGGTTCTGACAAAGGCCAGATGTGTTTACTAAGAGCTTTTGGAGCCTAATTAAATAATGAGTAGATTCTGTCAGGGTTGAGATGCCTTGAACTTTTCATGTCACTTCATAGTGCACTTTAGTCTAAACCTAATATTTCAATAACAGCAGTAACATCAATCTTCCTTTCTGACATTAAAGTCTTACAGATGAAAAGATTGTGAGGTGGTACTTGTGAAACTATTACAAGATAAAAAGATGTACTGGTAGTGCCTTCTATGTAGATCAATCAATATGGTTATGTAAAGGGAGAATTTGCACTGGGAATACATTAGGAAAACCGTGTTTAATTACAAGATATATTAATGATTATTCATTAAAAGCTTGAAGATAGGCAGCTTAAATATAGGCAGCATAACTAAAAGAGTATGCCCCCAGTATGATGCATATTGAATAACTCTTCATGAAGTGCTGAGAACACAGGATTCACAGAAATGAGTAGTCTGCTTTGACTTTATGTAGTTCAGTGAAAGTGATCTGGGGTGGTCACTCTTTGTTCACTTTATAAAACTTACTTAAACAAACTATGTACAATTTGAATGAAAAATTCAAATATATGCATTCCTTTTAGGGTAAAAATTTCCATAACAAGGAGCTAAACTAGAGTTACAATTGCTCAATAATAAGAACTATATATAAAGATCACTACTTAATTAGAAATTATGATTTACATTATAATTGATTTTAGTACAACTATGACTGTATGTCAGCATTAGAGAAGTACAAAAAAAAAAGTTAAATCAGTGATTAAAGACTCACAGCTCCTTTGCTTGAATGACTGGCTGCTCCATGTGCCTTTAATAAACAGTGAAATACTTTGCAAGCAACACTGCAAAGGCTAAAGGTCACATAGAACACAGAAGATTCTGATTTTGTAGATCAAAGAGCAAATGAGAATGGTTAATGTTTGTCTTTATTGGTTTAATTCTATCAATTTCTATCATTTTTGTTTACAATAGCAAAAACATGCATATAATTAGAAAAAAACTTTATAATGGAAATCTCAAATAAACAACCTAACTTTAAACCTAAATCAATTAGAGAAAGAAGAACAAAAAACCCCAAATTTAGCAGAAGGAAAGAAATCGTAAAGATCAGAACGGAAATAAATGAAAAAGAAATGAAGGAAACAATAGCAAAGATCAATAAATGGTACATAGACCAGGCTGAGATGATCACACTTGACCTATTTGGTGACATAAGAAGTTCAGGTAGAATTCAAGAAACCAGTATTGAAAGAAGCCCCAGGAAATGGTGATAGGCTAAGAAATCCTGTGTCCATTACAGAGTTTTACTCTTTGAGTATAAAAGGTGAACACAGCCTTTAAGAAGAGGTTCCACTCAGCTTTCTTAGAAAGAAAATTTCTCAATTACCCCAGCAATTATCCCTGTACTATTCACTTATATTCTCTGTGAAAACAGTTCCTAATCATTGCCATAATTGTAATACAGTAATTGCATTCAGTGTTTAACCAAAGGCACTGTTGCTAATTATTTTTACAACAGTTTTACTGAGTCAATACCGATCAGTGTCATCTCTCATATTTGCCCTGTGTTTCCTGCCAGCTGCTAGCAGGGGAAGTAATTACCTGGGAGCAGAGCCACAGGGATCTTCAGAGAACTGCACCACCACCAGAATACATCTTAATGAGTAGCCTTTGAATCTGTACTTCCACCTCTTATCCCTACTTCCATAAAATGATGCATTCCTTAAGTAGGATCATCATATCAGGTCTCAAGATAGAATTACAAAGTATATTGAAAACTGTAAAGTAACCCTAAATAAGAAGTTTGGTATGCTCCAAAAATACAATGTATGCAAATTTTTCATCCGAAAAGACAAAAATCTTGTCTAGGATTGGAATAATTGGGCTGCAGTTATTGTAGCCTTGTGTCTCTCAACTCTAACTGATATATTGTCCTGCCCTTTCACTCATTTATCCTCATAAAATTCAACTGGAGTCTCCCCCACTTATAGATACTGCAACTACTGAAGAAAGCAAAGCCTGCATCATCATATTAGAAATTAGAAATAAAACTAGGGAGGATATGTTTATTTTTACTGCGCTTGCCAGCTCTGACTTGATAACTTATGTCAAGATATAAAATTTCAAATTAGGTGAAGGTCCACCTCTAATCCACAAGCGAAATCTCTAGGCCATATGGGAAGGATTTTATTCATTTGTTTGTTCGTTTATTTGTCTGTTTATTAAGAGGTATTCAGTTTCCTTGCATGTGGATTTTATTTGGGGGTGTGGTTATTTTAGAAATAGCATGCACTTTCTGTTTAAGTATCCTAATAGAAAAATTAAAACAAAAGAATAAAAATGTGTTTGTTCTGGGATCTTGGGCTTTTACTCCCTCACAAACAATAATATTTAATGATCTGTTAAAAAGGGATTTTTCTAAAGGGTTTTTATTATGCATACACAGCAGTGTTTGTTTTAAAATGGCTTGCTTCTATTGCAATGAGAAACAGAGAAAAGAGACGTGATGGGCCAGAGAACTTAATAAAAGAATATGAGATTCAGAATTCCTGTTCAAAGGCAAGATACCAACTAGGGAATATAGGTCCAAATATGATTTTCATCTTTTTGAGTTCACTCTTTAAGCTAGTAAACATTTTATTTAACAGACTTTAGGAAAAGGGTTGTCCTTCCTCCTTTCACCTATGTAAAATAAAAACATATGATTATGTATGAAAAGCAAAAAATAAATGTATGAGCAGAGGCACATTAAAGAGCCTGGACAGACTGGGCAGTAAAAATATCAAGTTGGATGGTGATAGAAAACTTACACTACAGAAACCAAGGAGATTATGCAATTCTAGCTAAATAACTAACTCCAAGAGTTGAAAGCAGCAGTGAGTTCTAGAGTGAAGGAATTGTACAAAAAAGCCCCAGTGAAAACAGGAAGACCAGAAGGAAAACTGACCTCTCTAAGCTCAGTTTGAGACCTATTGGAATGCCCAACATATATTTTTTCTCAGCATTGTATCAATACTGCAACAATCAGATAGCTGTTATCTCTTATCTTTTCTTCACAATTCTTTCCCTGAGACTGCTTTCCTCCCTCTATAAAATGTTAAAGCGTCCTCAGTGAATCTGAATCCTTTAAGAGTTTTGAGAATGGGGAGTTGCTGTTCAATGGGTATAAAGTTTAGTTACATAAGATGACTAAGTTCTGGAGGTCTGCTGTACACACAATGATTATAATGAACCATCTATACTGTACACTTAAACATTTGTAAGAGGTTGGATCTCATGTTATCTGTTCATACTACAATTTTTTTAATTTTTATTTTGGCTCCCAGGCCTGTGGCTGTGTTATCCTGGGACCTCCCTCTGCTCTGGTCCTGGGAATTCCTTTTGCCCTTCTGTGATTTACAATCCTTATTTCTAGGATTTTGCATCTTCTTCTTTGTTTAGAAGAGGGGTTTTAGGCCCTCCTACACTGTCGGTAGGAATGTAAATTGGCACAGCCACTATGGAGAACAGTATGGAGGTTACTTAAAAAATGAAAAATAGAACTACCATATGATCCAGCAATCCCACTCCTGGACATATATCCAGACAAAATTCTAATTAGAAAATATAAATGCACCCCAATGTCCATAGTAGCACTATTCACAATAGCCAAGGCATGGACACAACCTAAATGTCCACTGATAGATGAATGGATAAAGAAGATGTGGTACATATATACAATGGAATATTACTTAGCCATAAAAAAGAATGAAATAATGCCATTTGCAGCTACATGGATGGACCTAGAGATTATCATATTAAGCAAAGTAAGTCAGAAAAAGAAAGAAAAATACCATATGATATCACTCATATATGAAATCTAAAATATGACACAAATGAACTTATCTACAAAACAGAAACAGACTCACAGATATAGAGAACAGACCTGTGGTTGCCAAGGTGGGGGGAGGGGGAGGAGGAGGAGGGATGGATTGGGAGTTTGGGATTAGCAGATGCCAATGATTATATATAGGACGGATGAATGACAAGGTCCTATTGTATAGTACAGGGAATTATATTGAATATCCTGTGATAAACCATAATGGAAAAGAAAAAAAAAGGAGGTTTAAGAAGTCAGATGACCACCATAATGAGCCTTCCCAATTCTCTAATTCTCTGGGTGTACTTGTGACAATGAAAAAAACTGCTAGAGCATTTTTCTTTATCTTATATATTTACCCCCTATTAGTCATAGTAATTTTTTTAATAGATCTTTATTGGAGTCTAATTGCTTCACAACACTGTGTTACTTTCTTTTGCACAACAAAGAGAATCAGCCATATGCATACACATGTCCCCATATCCCCTCCCTCTTGAGCCTCCCTTCCATCCTCCTTATCCCACCCCTCTAGGTCATCACAAAGCACCGAGCTGATCTCCCTGTGCTATGCGGCTGCTTCCCACTAGTTATCTATTTTACATTTGGTAGTGTATATATGTCAATGCTACTCTCACTTTGCCCCAGCTTCTCCCTCCCGCCCCATGTCCTCAAGGCCATTCTCTAAGTCTACCTCTTTATTCCTGTCCTGCAACTAGGTTCACCATTACCATTTTTTTTTTAGATTCCATACATATGCGTTAGCATATGGTATTTGTTTTTCTCTTTCTGACTTACTTCACTCTGTATGACAGACTCTAGGCCCATCTACCTCATTACAAATAACTCAATTTTATTTTTTCTTATGGCTGAGTAATATTCCATTGTATATATTGCCACAACTTCTTTATCCATTCATCTGTTGATGGACGTTTAGGTAGTTTCCATGTCCTGGCTATTGTAAATAGTGCTGAAATGAACATTGTGGTACATGGCTCTTTTTGAATTGTGGTTTTCTCAGGGTATATTCCCAGTAGTGGGATTGCTGGGTCATATGGAAGTTCTATTTTTAGTTTTTTAAGGAACCTCCATACTGTTTTCCATAGTGGTTGTATCAATTTACATTCCCACCAACAGTGCAGGAAGGTTCCCCTTTCACTACACCCTTTCCAGCATTTATTGTTTCTAGATTTTTTGATGATGGCCATTCTGACTGGTGTGAGGTGATACCTCATTGTAGTTTTGATTTGCACGTCTCTAATAATTAGTGATGTTGAGCAACTTTTCATGTGCCTCTTGGCCATCTGTATGTATTCCTTGCTGAAATGACTATTTAGGCTTTCCGCCCATAACTGGATTGTTTTTTTGATATTGAGCTCTATGAGCTGTTTGTATATTTTGGAGATTAAACCTTTGTTTGTTGTTTCATTTGCAAATATTTTCTCCCATTCTGAGGGTTGTCTTTTTGTATTGTTTATGGTTTCCTTTGCTGTGCAAAAGCTTTGAAGTTTAATTAACTCCCATTTGTTTATTTTTGTTTTTATTTCCGTTACTCTAGGAGGTGGGTCAAAAAAGATCCTGCTGTGGTTTAAGGTCAAAGAGTGTTTTTCCTATGTTTTCCTCTGAGAGTTGTATAGTGTCTGGTCTTACGTTTAAGTCTTTAATCCATATGGGATTTATTTTTGCATATGGTGTTATGTAGTGTTCTAATTTCATTCTTTTACATGTAGCTGTCCAGTTTTCCCAGCACCACTTATTGAAGAGGCTGTCTTTTCTCCAGGGAGGCAAGTAATTTTGTTTTGAAAACAAGAAGATGATATAGAAAATGTTTTTATAAAATAATCAAGAAAAAACTCTAATCAAATGAGGACATATATGTAAGTGATTAGGAAATTTTAAAGCAGTTCGCTATAAAAACAAGTGCTTCTCTGCTGGTGGGAATGTGAATTGGTACAGCCACTATGGAGAACAGTATGGAGGTTCCTTAAAAAACTAAAAATAGAACTACCATATGACCCAGCAATCCCATTACTGGGCATATACCCTGAGAAAACCATAATTCAAAAAGAGTCATGTACCAAAATGTTCACTGCAGCTCTATTTACAATAGCCTGGAGATGGAAACAACTTAAGTGTCTATCATCAGATGAATGGATAAAGAAGATGGGGCACATATATACAATGGAACATTACTCAGCCATAAAGAGAAATGAAACTGAGCTATTTGTAATGAGGTGGATGACCTAGAGTCTGTCATACAGAGTGAAGTAAGTCAGAAAGAGAAAGACAAATACCGTATGCTAACACATATATATGGAATTTAAGAAAAAAAAAATGTCATGAAGAACCTAGGGGTAAGACAGGAATAAAGACACAGACCTACTAGAGAATGGACTTGAGGATATGGGGAGGGGGAAGGGTAAGCTGTGACAAAGTGAGAGAGTGGCATGGACCTATATACAGTACCAAATGTAAAATAGGTTCCTCGTGGGAAGCAGCCGCATAGCACGGGGAGATCAGCTCGGTGCTTTGTGACCACCTCGAGGGGTGGGATAGGGAGGGGGGGAGGGAGGGAGATGCAAGAGGGAAGAGATATGGGAACATATGTATATGTATAACTGATTCACTTTGTTATAAAGCAGAAACTAACACACCATTGTAAAGCAATTATACTCCAATAAAGATGTAAAAAAAAACCCCAAGTGCTTCTTTTATTACTGTTATTTCATTATCATTATCTGCCTCAAAGAGCATCTATCCACTGTTTGTTTTGGTAATCACATAGGAAAAAATTTTTCCTAAAAGCCATTGGGTTTCCATTAAATCTGATAAACAAATGCTGGAAGGAGGGCATACATTCAATTAGGGGATAAAATAAATTTGTTATAGGAATATGGAGATGGGGCTCAACCCATCTCTGATAGGAAGACAGGAAGGAGGGGGAAAACTTTTCCTCTTTTAAGATGTGCCCGGAGGCTGGGATCTGCAGCTGGGCATTAAGCAGTTCAGTTTCTAGGAGAGTTTCCATTTCCAGTTAAAGGAGAAAAGTAGGGAAGCTTGCTCTCTGGAGGTGGGTAGAGAGTCAGTGTCACCATCAATGGAACTAACAGCAGGACTAGGCAAGTGGCAAGTTGGGACTGTAGCAGAGACACAGCTCACCAGTCATCTAGTGGCAGAAATGCATCTATTATGATTTTGCCTAATGTTTGTAAATAATAATGTTATATTTGACTAGGAGATCTCTCCTTTCACTAGATTTATCCTTAACATATCTTTAAAATACCATTATAATTACCATTGTAAATTTTTTTGGATTACTAACATCTTACTTCTTAATTTTTATTTTGTTCTCATTTTTCCTTTTCATCTATATTTCTTTTTTCTTTTTTGACTGACTGAAATTTTTAATTTATACTTTTATTCTGTTTCATATTTTTCCACAACTAATTTGAGATCTATAAACTTTGTTTTTATTCTTTTAGTAGGTATGAAAACTTACTATGGAATTTAATATTTTTAGACCTCAAGCCTAGGTTAATCAAAAGTTTAATCAATATTTTGGCGATCCTCTTGAAAAAAAATACAAGAAACTAGGTACTTGAACTCGGACCACCACCTTCTTTAGTTATATGCTCTTTATTGGCCAGTATTCTGTTTTATTTTAAATTTTTTGTAATTGCATAATTTAGTCACTATCATTATCATTATATTGGGAAAATATATCATTTTTTGTGTAGGTATATTAATTGCTGTTTTTGAGTTTTTCCGCTAGAGTGACTGTCATTTGAATATTTATTTTATAGAATGTTTCTGAGGATCTGTTGATGGTGAAATTTCTGCTTTTGCTTATCTATTTTTTTTTTTTGCCGTATGCGGGCCTCTCACTGCTGTGGTCTCTCCCACTGTGGAGCACAGGCTCCGGACGTGCAGGCTCAGCAGCCATGGCTCACGGGCCCAGCCGCTCCGTGGCATGCGGGATCCTCCCGGACCGGGGCACGAACCCACGTCCCCTGCATCGGCAGGCGGACTCGCAACCACTGCGCCACCAGGGAAGCCCTTGCTTATCTATTTTTAAAAGTTTGTTCTTATTCCAAAAAGACAATATTGCTGAGGACATACTTCTAAGTGGACTTTAAACTTTTCTTAGCAATTTAAAGATATTTGTCCAATGTTTTCTGACTCCATTATAGCTATTGAGAAGTTTGTTGTCATTTAGGTGATCTTTCTTTTGTTTCTAGGTCCTTTTAACAGAGATTGGGAAACTACACCTAATGGCCTGTCTCCTGTTCGTATATGGCTCTCAAGCTAAGAATGTTTCTTATATTTTTAAAGGATGAAAAAAGAATAATATGAGACAGTAATCCTACGTGGCACACAACGCCTAAAACATTTACTCTCTGGCCCTTTTCAGAAAAAGTTTGCTGAACCTTGTCCCTGTTTGCCTATTATAAGGATATTTTCATTTTATCTTTCTCTCATTAAATTCAATCATTCATTTTTCTTCCTTCTTTCCTTCCTTCCTTCCTTCCTTCCTTCTTCTCTCCCTTTCTTTCCCTTCCTCCCTCCCTCCCTTCATTCCTTCCCTCCCTCCCTCCATTCTTTTTCCCTTCCTTCCTCCCATTTCCTCTTCCTCTTCCGTCCTTTCATGAGCTCTCTCTCTCTCTCTCCTTTCTTCCTCTTTCTTTTTTTTGTTTGTTTGTTTTGCAGTTTCTCTACAATATTGTAGGTGCCAATTTATTTTTGTTTGTTCTACTTTATATAACTTGTAAACTTTGTGCTGGTGAACTCATAGGTTTGGTTTACTTAAAAATAAATTCTAACATTGTCTTTCAAGTATTTTCTCTCTCATACTTTTTCTACTGATGAAACTTGTCACTCTGTGACAGAGTTTCAATTATGAAACTCTTTCATAAATTCCATCTCCTTTTTCTTAAGAAGCAAATCATGAGTCATTTTCCAGCTCTATTTTCACTTTCATGAATTCTCTTTTCATCTGTGTCTAAACTGCTATATATATATATATATATATATATATATATATATATATATATATATATATAACTCATATCTTGAATTTGTCTTGCCTATGATTATGTTTTTAATTTTTAAAAGTTGTACTTTGATTTCTAGAAGTTATACTTTGTTCTAATTTTATTTCTAAGCATTATATTTTGTTCTTTGCCAACAAGTTTTTGGCAATTTTTTGTCCTTCCTGATTTTTAAAATTTTGCATTTTACTTGTGCATATTTATTTTATCTTCTGAATCTGATAATTAGCAAATCTTAAGTATTTATGCATTAAGTATATTTTTTATATTAATTCTCACTCATGGTGTTTAACATACTTAAATGTTAGCTTTTTTTTTTTATTGTGGCCACATATTTGGTTTAGGTTAATATATGAGAATCGTTAAGACTTAAATCTTCTTGTAAAGAGGATTTGGATCTACTTCTACTTGGGTCAAGACTGCCACTGAATTAAAACTCCTCACTTTAATTGCTCTAGACTAATGCAGAATATCAGGTTGGCTTCTCCACCTTGTGACAATGCAGGCTTACCTTTCCTATCTGATCTCAGCTATCTCAACTCCCTTATTGATGTTTGCTTCCATATAGGCCTTAGCTACACTTGACTTGGGGGTACTATTCAAATTCTCTTCTTCATCTTCTACTGCTCCTTCTCATCCTTCTTTTTCTGACCCTTGGGGATTTCCCTGGAAGATCAAGACTCTTTAAATATAATTTATGGTAGTTTATCAATGATCTGCTTGTAGATAGATTATTCTTTAGACCATATAGTCATTTTTGCTCCTGTAAAAAAGGAGTCCTAGGGCTTCCCTGGTGGCGTAGTGGTTGAGAGTCCACCTACTGTTGCAGGGGACGTGGGCTCGTGCCCCGGTCTGGGGAGATCCCACATGCTGCGGAGCGGCTGGGCCCATGGGTCATGGCCGCTGAGCCTGTGCGTCCAGAGCCTGTGCTCTGCAACGGGACAGGCCACAACAGTGAGAGGCCCGCGTACCGCAAAAAAAAAAAAAAAAAAAAAAGGAGTCCTCTAACTTACAGATAAGAAAACTAGAAATTGGAAAGAGTATGAAATTTTTCTCAAGCAACATAGGTAAAAAGTGGCAGAGGTAGCATTATAACTTATAATTTCTAGTTCTTATGCCAATAATTCTTCCATTTTTTACAATATTACAACTGACTCTCAGGGATGAACTCCATCATTACTGACTCCTTTGAATTCAAAGTGACATATAGGGCTTCCCTGGTGGCACAGTGGTTGAGCGCCCACCTGCCGATGCAGGGGACACAGGTTCGTGCCCCGTTCTGGGAAGATCCCACATGCTGCAGAGTGGCTGGGCCCGTGAGCCATGGCCGCTGGGCCTGCGCGTCCGGAGCCTGTGCTCTGCATCGGGAGAGGCCACAACAGTGAGAGGCCCGCGTCCCGCAAAACAAAACAAAACAAAGTGACATATAATATGAACTACCCAATTCATCATCTCTTACTTTATACTCATTTATATGGTTCATTTATTTTAATGTATATCAGTTTTGTCTCCATATGTAGACTGAAAAATCCCTGATGTCAGGCAACATATCTGTCCTCATACCTTTATCCCTTTATCCTTTGAATATCTAAGTGAATACCTAAATTCTAAGCACCAACACTTGTTCACTGATTGTTTATGAATCAATATAATCCATGTAACATTTTAGCTCCTACTTTCTTTACTTTGTCTCTCCTTCTCTCTTTCTGTTTTAGTCAGTATTTCAAGTATACAAAAATGCAATCTTCTTCATATCAAAGGTCTTGTCAATTCTGCTTAAAAGGGAAATCATGCATATTAATGACCTGTACACATAGTAACATGAGCAATGCTATATAGCTTAGTATTTTACCTGTCTACAACTGAATCTATAGCAAACTATTTATCAAATAAAATAATAAAACAATATAACCCAGAAAGAAAATAAGTTTTATTTTAATAATTTTTAATTAAAAATATAGATAAGTGGTAATTCAATTTTAAATAAAATGTATGTGAAGTAATAGAATTCTTCATTTACTTAAATTTTAATAACACTCTTTTACATAGTTTATAATTTTTATATGGAAGCAATTTTAATTGAATACTAAGGACAATTAAATTTTACATTTCTATATTCTGATTATAATATTTAATTAGGAGATCAATAAATTAAACTTTAATTCAGAAGTTACTTCTCCTTAGAGAAGTAACAGAAAGTGATGCATGGAACTGATGATAAATTTTAGCTAAGATCTGTTTTAGGATCTCCTTACCTTCTCAATTTGTAATGCTTCATTAACTTTATATAGAGATTTAATGACTCCAGAATTATATAATACAAAAGGGGGTTTTGAAAAGGAGTGGACCAATATTAAGCTGTCTAGTTCTCCTGAAAGGAAAGAACCCACAAATGGGAAAAGAGTGGGGTTTCTGCCTAAACTGATATGTCTGAGAATACGAAACCAGAAATGGGTCTCTGTTCAGGGTCATGTCTTATTAGCAGCTTAAAAAAGTCCTCAAAGCCTGATAATATGGGAAAGTACAGAAAGAGGCAACTGTTAACGCTCACTGCAGCCAAAAGCACTCTCAATTTTTATCTAGAGATACTCTGAATGAAAGAAAATGCACAGAACCGGAAATTAGTATTTTTGAAAACTGTCTCTGCTATTAAATTTTTATGGATGGCTATCTTAGAGTTTTTGACAAAATAGAGAATTCATTACGCTATAAACATTATCAGTTGTGCGATTTCACAATTTAGTTTTCTTATTCTTCTTAGCTAAAGTGGCTTTTAAATTCATAGATATCAGGTCCAATCACCCAAAGCATCATTTCCCCAAGAATCTCTAAGACTTCTGGATTAAAATGAAGCAATCTCTTGGAATAACAGGCCGCAAGGATTATGATTGTTGACCCAAAATTACAGGAGACTGACTGGGAAAGCATAAGGATTGTTAAATTGATCTACAGGAAAATTTCACTGGCTAAAAGAGGAATACTTGTGGAAGCAACAATGAAGTATTTGAACTGACATGGAAGTGTGTAAGAGACATTCAAACTGGTTTCAAAAGATAAGAAATATGGAGTGCCACAATATCTGTATTTAGTAATTGTTGCTAAGTCAAGGGCCTTCTCAATATTCCTTCCTCAATCCCATCTTCCACTCTTCCTGGGTCAGTGTAGCTTCATGAAACAAGAGTTAGAGATACACAACATAAAGTGAGATTCTGAGCTAAATAATGATTACAGAATCCTTCTCTGCTCCATAAAACCAGAGCCCCATGGTCACTTATTTTCATAACATTGGGATTGTGTTTTCCTAAGTGTACCCAGATAAGCAATTTCATTCTCTTCTATTCACAAGGCTGTGGTTTAATGTTTCATATTGTAGGACATGGACCCATGTTTTCTTGGCTCATCCTCTATCAATCACCCTTTCATACACCTAATACAAATTCTTTTCAGTCACTACAAAAAGTGTTATAAAGGAAGAAAATTTTAAAATCTCCTTGATGAATAATGCTATAATATAATGAATTTCAATTTTATTTCTGATTTTATGCCCAATCCACAATTTTGGCAATTAATTTTATAGAAAATTTTTTTTAAATGTTGCATGTTAAATTTTGATCATTTTAAGCTAAAAGAAGACAGTACGAAGCAAAGAACCAACTAACAAATATTAATTTTCAGTTGCTTTATGTTGTGGGTTGAATTGTGTATCCAGAAAGATATGTTCAAGTTCTAATACCCTGTACCTTGAATGTGGCCTTATTTAGAAATAGGGTCTTTGCCAATGTAATCAAATTAAGATGTGGTCATATTAGATTAGGATGAGTTCTAATCCAATGACCAGTGTACTTATATGATGGGGGAAATTTGGGCACAGAGACACAGAGGGAAGAATGACATATAAAGATGGAGGCAGAAACTGGAGTTATAATAGCTACAACTCAAGGAATACCAAAGGTTGAAAGCCACCACCAGAAGCTAAAAAGAGGCAAGGGAAGATTCTACCCAGAGTCTCAGAGGGAGCATGGCTTCTTGATTTCAGATTTCCAGAGTCCAGAACTGTGAAAGAATAAATTTCTGTTAAGTTACCCAGCTGTGGTGATTTGTTATGGCAGCCCTAGGAAACATATCATTTTATTATTAAATATTTGTCACAGTGGTCACTATTAGAAATAATTTTTGATCACTACATCTGCATATAAATAAAATTTATAATCACTGTTGCAAAGAGTGACTTATATCTGTGAGAATAGTTGGGATAATTTAAACATTTTACCAAAGGCAAATTATCTATAAGATTCAGACCACAACAGTGTATAATTTATGAATATAAAAGTGTTAAGTCCTTTATTTTCTGTAAGTGAAAACCATTATTTGAGTGCTTATGTAACCAAAGTTCATCAGGACAAAGTGATATGAGAGGTACAAAAAATTGTAACAACTGATTTCCATACTCACTTTGAAGGAAGTCACAATTTTTTTACATATACGGATTAAAGCAGCACATCTGGTGCACAAAATGTAACCATGAATTATTCCACTGACTTTACTGCCCATTTTTTGATGTTGGGCCTTCAACCTTACTTTTGGATTGAAGGTGATTTAAGGATCTTATTACTTTAGGTTGAAGGGTTTATTTTCTTTTGACCATGTTATCATTCTGAACCTAGCTCATGAGGGTCCTGGCTTCTACTTATTGTATTTTGGAAGACATAAGATGGATTTTAGACCTAAAGATCAATAACCAGTTGTGCACCCACACACATATACATATAACTGAATAAACAGAACAAATCCATCACCTTGGTATGAGCTAGCAACATATATCATCATCACTGCTTAATACTTGACTTAGAAGGGTACAAATGGGGAAATATCATTGGCAAAAATCCATGATTATCCTTGGAATGCTACTAATACTAAATAAAGAACTCTGTAAAGCAGTTTTCAATTTACTGTCTCACAGCTCCAAATTCACCCTTCAGTACCTTCTCGGCTTCAATGGACTGGGCTCCTTAAGTGTTTCAAGCATTTCTCCTTTACAGTGAGCATGATGTTAAGTACTGACAGCAGAGGGCGGTGGTTGAACACTGCAGGAGGAATGAGGTGGCTCTTGTTCTGCTCTGCTGTGTTTTGCTTTTTCTTTGCTTCTGTTGCATGGTCCATCGTATGTGTGCGTGTGTGTGTGTGTGTGTGTGTGTGTGTGTGTGTGCAGGGACATCCAGTGGTGCTTTGCCTTAGCCATGTGCCAGAGGGGCAGTCCCTTGGGGATCTTGTAGACCTGGCATGGTCCAGTGATGACACTGCTCTTGCCCTCTCAACACAAACAATGTCTGATTCAGGACTCATGCCCAGATCAGTGTCCCAACTTCCTCTCTACTCAGTAGCTTCTGCTCACCTATGCCACAGAGGGCTGTATCCTGAGCAACTTCTCCATCCTGTGGGCTGCAACTTCACCTCCTCCAGTGAGGTCTGATTTCAGATTTTGGGAGTCTAGTAGTTTCTTAGGGCTACTCTAACAAAGCACCACAAACTGAGTGACTTAAAACAACAGAAATGTATTGTCTCACAATTCTGGAGGCTGGAAGTTTGAAATCAAGGTGTTGGCAGGTCAATGCTCCCTCTGAAACCAGTAGGGAAATTCTTCCTTGACTCTTCCTAACTTCTGATGGTTTGGCAGTAATCTTTGGCGTGCCTTGGCTTGCAGCTGCTTCACTCCAATCTCTGCTTTCCTTGTCACATGGCATTCTTCTTGTATGTCTCTGTCTTCATATGGTGGTCTTCTTATAAGGACACCGGTTGTGCTAGATTAGGCATCCACTCCAGTTCAGTATGACTTCATCTTAACTGATTATATCTCAGCAACTCTATGCCAAACAAGGTCATCCATTCTGAGGTACTGGGGATTAGAACTTCAACATACTGGTGGACACAATTTGCCCCATAACAGGGAGGAAAGTCTTCTTCCAAGTTTGTCCCCCCTCAAACACTCTCCCTCAGCCTTAGGATACGTTTCAGAGTTCTTGTTATGTCTTCATATTTACTCTTCTACCATAGTCTAATTAAACTTTGTATTAAACCTCTCTGTTTAAATTGTTGTGTGGTTTCTGTCTCTTGACTGGACTCAGACTAATAAAGACTGTGCAGAACACACTACAGTTGAAATAATTTTTGGAAGACTTCAGTTTTGGACTGGATGTTCTGATTGGAGAGTGAGATTTATGTCTCATCAATGAGGAATTTTCCAAAAATCCCTAGCGAAATAACTTGCTGTTTTAAAAATTAAGCCTCAATATAGGTCCATTTTCTTAATAAACTGGAATTCTTTTTAAAGGGGCAAAGAGATAGCATGCTAGAAACACTAGATTATAACTGGGAGACTAGGAAATAAGCAGCACACAAGCTATAAAGCGTTTTCTAAGAGGAATTGTTAAATCTATATCAGGATATTATTTCAGGTTGGCAAAAAGGGACTGTGAATAGGAACGCAGAAAAATGAATAGGCATAGAGTGGAGGATTGTTGTCATCTGTGTATAAGCCAGAAAGGTTCATCCTAAGTTATAAGCAAAGATCCTGTGCAGAACTGCCTCATGGGCCTTGATCATGTGTATGTAAGAGAAGACAGGTCTTGGGTTTATATTCTAAATTTCTAACCTTGGATCTGTAAAATCTATACTAGGCTTTTATGTTTGAACTCAAAGATGAGTTATAATATCCTATCCTTCATAGATGGAGCCTAAAGACCTAGAAGCAGGTAAACTGAATTCATAAGGAAGCAATATATAATCAGAAATTAATAAAGATTATCTGACTTCATTTATAATCCAAGAAATCAACCAGAATCTCACTTTAACTCGCCTAACAATGACTGAGAAAAAGAGGCAAATAAAACAGGAGAAGAACTGAGCTGATAAGGCAGGAAAATTTAGTAAGTCAGAAGTGCTACACATGTGATTCCCCTACGAGGAAATGGATCTCTGACAGATGAAGTCATAGAAGGTGAAGAAATATGGGTGCTGCAATCCTAGTTAAGGGGAGCTCTTGGCAATGCCTGGTGACATATTTGTTTGGCATAATTATGGTCAGAGGTGCTACCAGCAGCTAGTGGATACAGGACGAGGATGGAACTAAATATCTGCAACTCACAGGACATCCTCTCTCCTTCCCCCACTTCCACAACATACAAAAAGGGATCATCTGCCCCAAATCGTCAATAGTGGTAGGTTAAGAAATCTTGATTTAGGCTGACAAGTTACATTATCTAGAATTCCTTTCTCTCCTGCTAAATCTGAGAAGACTGGCAGTTGAGGCAAACCTTTGTAACACGTGATACAGCAAGACAAACTCTAGATTAGCATGTTCAACTAGGCAGATCACACTCTATCCAGCCCAATTATCTCCCAGGACATGCTGCTTTCCCAGTAAAGGACCAAGCTGGTTTATACAATGGCCTTAGAATTCCTGAAGCCAATGAAGGTGTCGCACAGGGTGAGGTTCCTAACCAATGGTGGGCTACCAGTCTTGAGTGCTCAAGTGGAAGCTGCCGCCATTTTGATTGTAGCAGGAAAAGAGAAAGCCTTTGTTGAGAGGTTCTACTTAATCTCAGAAAAAAGAGGCCTCACTATCTGACATTGTGCTTAATATTGTGATTTAGACCAAAGCAGAAGTGACAGGTTGTGAATGAATGTGAGCTGGTCACAAGCATGTGATTATCACTATAGACATTTAATGCAGATCCTGTGATGCAGCTGTCCTCAATATACTTATTTACCTCAAGTAAAGTGAAAATTGTAGAAGGGGGGGAGTACAATCTGTTCATATTTACTGCCAAAATAAAATGTATCAGATAGAATGAAGGCCACTAATTGAGTTCCTAAACTGTATTAGCTAATATCTTAAAAATTCAAATGTCTTATTAATGATATCTTTTCTCATTATTATAAATGAAAGCCGATAGATAAATAAGTAGGTAGATGATGAATAAATAGATCAGTAGATACGTAGATAGACAGATATGATATTTGACGTTGGCAGGGTCTTCACTGATCCTTGGCAACCATTTTATTTATATCTTCATTGAATTACTCACAATGTTTTTGCAAACATTTTTAATTTGTCTCTAGCTCAGATCCCTATTTAATTTCTTACCATTATCCCTACACTCAAAAGATGCCACATTAATTCAACAAATATTTATTAATTGTCTCGGTACACCAGGCAATGTGATACATCCTAGAGATACATTGTTCAACAAGACAAACAAATTACTGGCCTCATAGATCTTGCTTTCTAGTGGGGCAAATAGAGAGTCAACAATAGAATAAGTAACCATAGCCATGATAGATACTATGAAATAAATGTAATAGAGAGGATCCATTTAAGATGAGGAATCAGGAGTAACCTCTTTAAAACCTCTTTAAGAATTGATATTTTTGCTAAAATCTAAGTTGGGATTCACTCAGATAACTAGCATTGCTATGAGAGTATAGAATAAGGAATTTATTATAGGGTTTAGTCCTCACGGAAATGTGAGAGCCAACGGGAGAGTCTGGGCAGCCTACTGCCTCTGTTTGCAGGGTTGAGCCTGATGTTGCTGTAGAATCATGAAGACCAGAAGTCATGAAGGAAAGGAAAGCTGAATGTGGACAAGAGCAAGGACAAACCAAAGCCTGCAGGGAAAAACGGGAAACCACAAGGACTGACTACTGAAACTGCATCTGTCTTTCAAGAACTCTAACCTTGACCTTGTGGTGACCTGCAGGAATAGCTGGCCCCTTCTCCACAGCTGCACACATGTGTCTCTGACCCAGAGAAGCCAAGTTGGAGATCTGATCAGAGCTGGAGGAGCTGTGTGTCGGGATGCTGCCACACCCCAAAATATGAGCCACCACAACAGTGAGATGCTGTAGTTCCTGGTGCTCTGCATTATCATTCAGAGAGTTAAAAAATGTGACCGCTGCTTCACTTCCACTTTTCAAATCTCATGCAAAATATATCTTGTATTCAAGGCTTACCCAGAACTATACACTGAAGGGAATTCTGGGAATTCTAGGTTTGCACATCAAGCATAAAGCCACCATACCTGCCTAATATGCAAAGAGAAGGGGAAAGAACCAGGCTGAAAGAAGGAAAGCAAAATTACCTGGAAACAAAAAAAGCTTGAGAATTTTTAGGAAATGACAGCAACAATGACTGGCGGATATTGGTTAAGGGGGAGACTGGCCTTGACACTAGATTGGAGATGTGGATAAGAGACTAATTTTAGATGTCCTTGTAGGTCATGATGTGGAGTATGGATTTATTCCAAATTCAATGGGAAATCATGGAACAGTTTTGACCAGAAAATTAACTGACTTAACAATTATGTAGAGAATCTAAGGAGGGTATCAATACTGGCAGCAGGGAGGTTCTGTAGCAGTCCATATGAAAAATGATAATGGAGAGAAATAGATTTTTTAAAAACTTTACTCAAGAGTGGGATCCACAAGCATGTCTGAAAACTTAGATTCTTTTCCCCAAATTGTACTCCTCTAAGGAAGAGAAGAAGAATGGCTCATAGGATTTGTTTTTAGTGACTGGATAAATGGTAAAGTCACTGATGAAGATGGAAGCACTGTAAGATTAGATTTTGAGGTGGAGGAGGAAAGGAAATCAAATATGGCATTTTATACCTGCTAATTTTGAGATGCCTTTGGGACATCCAGGTGTGGAAGGGTTAGATAACTTGTTCAAAGTCAAGAATATTTCTAATAATGGCACAACTATTTTCCATTAACTGAGGCTTAACAAACAGTCTGAAACACCTTGGGTCTTTGTTCATTTTTTCTCATTCTCCATATTCAACAAGTTACAAATTTTCCAGTTAGTTAAATATTTCACTGAGTACTTACTATGTTTTCAATATGAAAATGAATACAATTTAGCCTTTCTTTCATGGAGCTCCTAGTCTAGCAGCAGAGAAACATGGACGCTGATTTTAGAGTCAACATGGAAAGTGCTACACTATCTCAGCAAGTTCTGTTTGATTGATGTCTATGTGTTGCATTCCTTTCCTCCTTTGTCCTTCCACCTTCTATCCACCAGTCTCGTAGTTGAAGTCTTGTTGCTCTGCATCTAAACCAAGGGTGGGCAAACTAAAGCCCACAGGCTATTAAACTGTTTTTATAAATAAAGTCTTATCGGAGCATAGCCATGCCTATTTTTTTTTTTTAACATCTTTATTGGGGTATAATTGCTTTACAATGGTGTGTTAGTTTCTGCTTTATAACAGAGTGAGTCAGTTATACATATATATATGTTCCCATATCTCTTCCCTCTTTGTCTCCCTCCCTCCCACCCTCCCTATCCCACCCCTCCAGACAGCCACAAAGAACCGAGCCGGTTTCCCTGTGCCATGCGGCTGCTTCCCACTGGCTATCTACCTTACGTTTGTTAGTATATATATGTCCATGTCTCTCTCTCGCCCTAACACACCTCACCCTTCCCCCTCCCCATATCCTCAAGTCTGTTCTCCAGTAGGTCTCTGTCTTTATTCCTGTTTTACCCCTAGGTTCTTCATAACATTTTTTTTTCTTAAATTCCATATATATGTGTTAGCATACGGTATTTGTCCTTCTCTTTCTGACTTACTTCACTCTGTATGACAGACTCTAGATCTATCCACCTCATTACAAATAGCTCAATTTCGTTTCTTTTTATGGCTGAGTAATATTCCATTGTATATATGTGCCACATCTTCTTTATCCATTCATCCGACGACGGGCACTTAGGTTGTTTCCATCTCCGGGCTATTGTAAATAGAGCTGCAATGAACATTTTGGTACATGACTCTTTCTGAATTCTGGTTTCCTCAGGGTATATACCTAGTAGTGGGATTGCTGGGTCATATGGTAGTTCTATTTGTAGTTTTTTAAGGAACCTCCATACTGTTCTCCATAGTGGCTGAACCAATTCACATTCCCACCAGCAGTGCAAGAGTGTTCCCTTTTCTCCACACCCTCTCCAGCATTTATTGTTTCTAGATTTTTTGATGATGGCCATTCTGACTGGTGTGAGATGATATCTCATTGTAGTTTTGATTTGCATTTCTCTAATGATTAATGATGTTGAGCATTCTTTCATGTGTTTGTTGGCAGTCTGTATATCTTCTTTGGAGAAATGTCTATTTAGGTCTTCTGCCCATTTTTGGATTGGGTTGTTTATTTTTTTGTTATTGAGCTGCATGAGCTGCCTGTAAATTTTAGAGATTAATCCTTTGTCAGTTGATTCATTTGCAAATATTTTCTCCCATTCTGAGGGCTGTCTTTTGGTCTTGTTTATGGTTTCCTTTGCTGTGCAAAAGCTTTGAAGTTTCATTAGGTCCCATTTGTTTATTTTTGTTTTTATCTCCATTACTCTAGGAGATGGGTCAAGAAGGATCTTGCTGTGATTTATGTCATAGAGTGTTCTGCCTATGTTTTCCTCTAAGAGTTTGATAGTTTCTGGCCTTACATTTAGGTCTTTAATCCATTTTGAGCTTATTTTTGTGAGCTTATTTTTATAAATAAAGTCTTATCGGAGCATAGCCATGCCTATTCATTTAAGTGTAGTCTATGACTGCTTTCATATTATAAAGGCAGAGTTGAGCAGCTGTGGCCTGCAGGCCTGAAATATTACCTGGCCCTTCAGAAACATTTGTAGATCCCTGATTTAGACCAAAGTATCTTTTATGTGAGCTCCTTGTTTCCTCTTTCCTTCAATCCAATCCTTCTTATACATCACTACTATATTAATATCTGAAAAGTTGTTATAATCCTTTCTTCAAAGAGACATGGTATACTTAAATAAATATGAAAAAACATGCTAAAAATGTCTTTGAATATATTATAGCCTGCTCATAATCCTTCAACAGCTCTCCACTGCCTTATGAATTAAATATGAACACTCATTCTGACATTCAAAAGCCTCCATTATATGATCAAGACCTAATTTTTTAGGCTTACCTCCAATTACACCCCAGTAGAGGTGCTTCAGCCAAATTGGTTTCCTTCCTATTTCTGTGATTTCTTCTCCTACCATAAAATCCCTCTTTCTACCATTCTCTTTGCAGTTTCAGTGATATCCATCTGCATCTGTTAGGATAATGTTACCTTCTAAAATAGACAAACTCCTAAATCCCTGGCTTAATACAATAGAAATAAATTTTTACCCACACAATAGTTCAATGCCTATGTTCTTGGTCATTAGTGTGAGGTGATGTGTGGTGAGTGTGGTAGTCTACTCCACAAAGTCATTCAAGACTGCCATTTTCAACACAAGTCTTTTTTTTTTTTTTTTTTGCGATACGTGGGCCTCTCACCGTCGTGGCTTCTCCCGTTGCCGGACGTGCAAGCTCAGCGGCCACGGCTCACGGGCCCAGCCACTCCGCGGCATGCGGGATCCTCCCGGACCG